>NW_027502664.1:0-51841 GCF_021521415.1 Bidens hawaiensis | reverse complement strand
GGCTGTGCAACGGGTACGACCTGGACCAGAAATGGAGTTGGTTTGCGGGATATCTTGTAGGTCCCAAAACAACCATCGAACGGTTTTTGCTCTCGATAAACGTGTCGAGACGGGTGCGGTATAAACAAACGATCGAACAAATAATATAAAGATAATATTGAACGACTTCGTAATTGGTAATAATAAAACACTCATATCATTAATCTAACCGATCCCACCCAAGGTGAGCTCCCCTTAGGTGGTTGTTTACATCATACAAGCACACACATAAATAGAAATACAAGTCCCTATTTATAGCTAAACACATCCTATCTAGAAGATCTCTTCTCGTTGAAGTTAAACGCGTGTTCCCGAAGCTCTCGTTTCGTGTCCGATTTTCTCGTTGGCTTTAATTATTTTCTTGACCATAATATAATTAATGGTTTTCGTAATTTGATATCGCAAGCTACATTTTTTGGCCTTACATATCTCAAACTCGGAACCGAACCTATTAAAAATAGGTCGGTCCTGGTCTTTAAACCGGTTCTGCGGGATGGGTTAACGGGCTTCACGGGTATGTTACAAACCTTCAGTTTGCAGCGGCTTATGCACTTTTTCTACGGGTTCTAAGGAAGCAGTTTACAGTTTTAACATCATCCTGATTTAACAGCATCATTACTTTCTCATGCTGACCCACTACATCCCTCCAAACTATGCGGTTTTTCAATTCTATAAAGCACTCGTCTGTTAATTCTCATGTAACAGTGTCATGTTAAAACTGATTCTCACGGCTTTTGATCTTCACTGGTTCACGGGTCCCTCCTTGTTCCGCCGGGCACGCACAACATGAAGTTAAAAGGGTCAAAACGGGTCAGGTTATTCATGTTATTGAACTTGTTACGTTTAATCGTGTTAAATGTGTCGTGTAAGGCATTTATTAAACATGTTTGTGTTAGTGTTTAAGTAAATTATACGTTTAATTAAGCATGACGTGTTTGGTTTAATGCATTTTTTATTTAATTTGGGAAAGGTGTGATTTCTTCAACTATGCCGGAAATGTTGTGTGTCGAAAGATGCGGAAGCTAAATATCAAGAACATATATGGAGGAAACCGTAAGTTTACTTGACTTCATAGCATTACATTTAATTGAAATGTTAAAAGTAACTATAACAACAATTTTTGTGGAGAGTGTATAATTGTAAAAGATTAACTCTTTTTTTCTTATTAATTAGTTAATTAATTTCGGTCTCCCCTATCTTTATTGCTCATAACAAGTTTTATACACTTGTGTTGATCAGATAAGCATAATCAATCTATGCACGTGTGAGATGTTTATAATACGAACACATAAATGTATGCATTTCAATTCAAGTATATATGCATAATAACATTGGTAGAATTAATTTTATTGGTTCTTGCAGCTCTTATTATAATTGTAATTCTGTAATAACCCTCCCATATATGTGTCATGTGGCACAAGGTTGTAGACGTTGGTAGAGTGACTTGGGTGTTTCGTTACAAAAATATGGTTGCTACCAAAACCCGAGGGGTTAGACTTAGTCGCGTTATCAGCGCATGGTTGGGGTTTTCTTCGTGTCCTCAACTAGTCTTGAAACTAATGATCATCAATATTAACTTGTTAGAAGTAGCTATGGATGTGCATGTTTATATCGTTGTTGCCACTCCATAAAATGCAACGTAAATTCCCTACCACCTACACTGCCATTGTTGCCACTCCATAGCCACCTACACCATCCATGATGCCGCCACAAGCATGTCAAAGCTTCTCAAGGGTCAGGGGTGGCCCTGGCCCCCCCATTTTTTGGCTCGGTAATGTAAGTTTACTCGTTTTCCAGGTTGTAATTTGTATACGTAGTGTTATTTTACCCGTTTTCGTCCGGAAAGTTGAGCTCAGCCCCTCCGTTTATGGAAATTTTCATACGTGTATTTGTCTGCCCCCTCGGCGTTTTCGTCCAATCTTCGCCACTGGGGCCACAAGTAGCGTCATCTCCACCCATTCCCACCATCCGCTATAACGAAAATGGTGGGTGCACCCATTTTAATACATATCATTTTCCAAAACGACAGCTCAAATGATTTTGACCCGAACCAAATTGATGGTTTTCTAAAGCAGCTCGTTTTGACTTGTTACTTAGCATGTTCTGACCGTTTTACAAGCTTACTAAAAATAATATATGAATGTGATTCAATAGACTAGACTCAAGATAAATATCGTTGGGAATAATAAATTAATAATTTATGAAGAAAACGAAAGATAGCACAAGATAGACGAAGCAATATTATTGTGGATACAATTTATGCGTTGATCATCCATCCACATTCCACAATGACTTGTGAAGTCTTCCATGGGCCATAATTAAGGTCCCCTACATAATTATTAATTCATAGCAACTCATATTTCGACTCAATTTTTCTAATAAGTTGAGGTTGAACGATGGGAAATCGGCGGGTTTCGGTGTTTCATCTTGTTTTCTGCAGCATATTTTTGGTTGCAACTGAATATACGTGTCTCGGTGCTCAAAATTTAACAAGAAGCTGCCATGAGCAAGAGAGACACGCGCTACTCGAGTTCAAACATAGCATTAAATTTGAGTGCGGGGTGCTCTCATCATGGGTCGGGACTAATTGTTGCACGTGGGAAGGTGTTCGTTGTGATGGCGCCACTGGAAATGTTGTTGGACTCCATCTCAGGCGAAATCAAGGGGATGCTATGGAAGACGACGACTACTCCCACTTCTACCGGTTCGACTCCTACTACTACACAGAAAAATGCTACTTAGAAGGTGATAGGGTGAACACATACTTAGCCGAGTTGAGGCATCTGGAACATCTGGATTTGAGTGGGAATGATTTTCAAGGAAGTGAGATTCCAGAATTCATTGGATCCTTCAAGCAACTAAGTTACCTCAATCTTTCTCATGCAGGCTTTAATGGTATTATTCCCCATCACATTGGAAATCTTTCCAATTTGAAGGTTCTTGATCTTGGTTCACATTATTACCCACGGAGGCTCATTGCAAATGACGTGGCATGGGTTTCCAGCCTCTCCTCACTCAATCATCTTGACTTGAGTTTTGTGGATCTTTCTCAAGCAAAAAATGTTGATATGGTATTTCACACAATTCCTTCATTTTAACGTACTTAAGTTTGAGTGAGTGTGGACTTTTTAATGTTGATCTTGGTCTTCATCTTAATTCAAGTAAAATGCTTCCCACCATCCAACATCTTGATCTCAGCTTCAACATAATTGAAGGCCAACTCCCACATTTTCTTCAGAACATGACTTCCTTAACATTCCTTGATCTTTCATACTATAATCTTAATCTTAGTTTGGCATGGAACTCTCTAAAGCTCCCTTCCTTACTGGAATTGCATTTGTCAGAATGTGGCCTTCACAACACCCACTTTTCACCCACTTATCTTAATTTCAGTGCCCTACCTAACATACAATATCTTGATCTTAGCGAGAATTCAATTGGAGGTAAATTTCCACCTGAATTAATGAACATCACCTCACTAAGAGTCCTTTTGCTTTCGTCTAACAGTTTGAGCTCGTCAATTCCTGCCATGCCTAACCTTGTAAAGCTTGATGTTTCTTATAATAAGTTTGAGCGCATTGAGCTTGTTGGAATCTGGAGACACTGTCATCTCAAGGAATTAAGCTTATCAAGTAATTATTTTGGAGGAGAAATGATAGGTCCATCATCAAACACGTCTGAATGTTCCCAATATGCTTTAGAGACATTGTATTTAGATTATAACCAATTACACGGCTCAATTGCTGAATTTCTTGGTAGGCTAACCAATTTAAGAGTCTTACAGCTTAGCGAAAATAGTTTCACAAGTTCAATCCCTAAATCTTTGGAGAGATTAAGATCATTAGAAGCATCAGATCTGTCTTATAATGATTTAAACGGTTCTATCCCTGGATCATTTGGAAGACTAACATGTTTAAAGCGTTTGATCCTGCTATCAAACCGGTTAACAGGTGCAATCCCAACATCCCTAGGAAGACTAGATTCATTACAAACACTCTCTATAGCTTCAAACTTGATAACAGGTCCAATCCCAGTTTCAGTTGGGCAACTTACCAAACTCGTTAATTTAGATCTCTCTGAAAATTCTTTAGAAGGTGTGGTTTTTGAAGCCCATTTTGCTAACCTCTCAATGCTGAGGGACTTGTACATGGGTCCTAATGATAAGTTGATCTTCAATATCTCGCATGAGTGGACGCCTCCATTCCAATTGATTAACTTTAGATCTTGCAAGATGGCAAATGGATTTCCAAAGTGGTTGCAAACTCAAAGGAAGCTTAGGTCGTTGGTGTTGTCTAATGCTAGCCTACACGGACTTCTACCAACATTCTTCCGGAAGATGCCCATGCTTTTTGTATTAGATCTCTCTCACAACAAATTCAGTGGATCTATGATAAATCTTCCGTTTAGCGTATATACCAAGACTTTGCTTCTACAAGACAACTTTTTTAGTGGGTCACTTTCAAGGTCACTGTGCAGAAGTACAATTATGACACTTCTTGATGTTTCTAGCAATCATTTATCTGGAAATATTCCTGACTGTGTCGGGAATCTACAGGGCTTGAAGATTCTTATACTCAATTCGAATAGGCTGTCTGGAGTTCTTCCTAGTTCTTTAGGAAACCTTTCTTCATCATTGGTATGGTTAAAACTGAATAACTGTAACTTTAAGGGCGAACTTCCTCTCAATTTGGGGAATTTGAGATCCTTAAAAGTTTTGGATCTGGGCAATAACGAATTCGCTGGAAGCATACCAAAATGAATTGGAGAAATTCTTACAGATTTGACGGTTCCCAGATTGCATAAAAACAACTTCACAGGAGGTATTCCTCAATCTTTGTGCAGATGTTCACATCTTCAGATTTTAGACATCGCACAAAACAACTTAAAAGGATCCATCCCTCGTTGTTTTGGAGATTTGAGAGGTATGATTGAGGAAACATATCCATCTCTTTATAAAGAAAGTTCTAGCTATGATGTTGGTGTGATTCAGGTCATTAAAGGAATCGAGCTTGGTTATACAAGAAATTTGGATATATTTTTTAACATGGATCTTTCGAGCAACAAACTTACCGGAGCAATCCCTCTAGAGATAACTGCACTTGTGTTGTTGATGGGTCTCAATTTGTCTCATAATCACCTGAGTGGGAGTATTCTAGATTGCATTGGAAACATGAAGGCGTTAAATTCTCTCGATTTATCAGACAACCAGTTTACCGGGATGATCCCTCCAAGCATGGCAGATTTGAACTTTTTAAGTGTTAGAATTTGTCACACAACAACTTATCAGGAAGAATTCCAACCGGAAATCAATTTCAAACACTTAACGACCCATCAATATATGCCGGCAATAGGGATCTGTGTGGTGACCCTCTGCGAAATAATTGCTCCAGTCATGAAAAACCACCAACCATAACAAGCAATAAAAAGCCAAATAATGTATGGTTTTATTTGGACATAACGTGTGGGTTTGCAACAGGTTTTTGGGGTGTTTTTGGAGTCCTATCATTCAAGAAGCAGTGGAGACGGAAGCTTTTTCTGATTGCAGAGGCAACAATGGATAAGGTACACGTGATGGTTGCGGTGAGAGTTTCCAAGATGAAAAGGGGCAGAGAAGCCAAATAATTTCTTATAAATTGTAATGTTGTATGAACAATATTATTTTGCTTTTGAATACTTCTGTTGTACTATATATTTGTAGCCATGGGTATGTTATGTTAAATATAAATAGAAATATTGCAATACATGAGATGTAATACATGCAGGTGACAAAAAAAGTGGACTGAAGATCAGAAATGCATAACTTAAAAATCATGGGATGGCAACAGGTTTGTTATTTGTTTGAATACCATTTCTTTATTTACAGTTTCGGTCTAACCCACTATTAATTTGAATTCGATATTGCAGTTGAGTTTTGAAAAGAAATAAAAGAGCAATAACAACAGCAATCCAAAAGAGGTATGTTACAAGTAACAACTGCTGTTCAAAGAACCGATACATAATGCAAAAGTATAACCCATGACAGCATCTCTCAGTCGTTTCATCAAACACCTTGTATGCGTCTTGAAACTTCTAATTTTTGGATTAAAAGGAAATTTTTATATATAACACAAACCAAGCTACATCTGGTATAATGGGTAAGCGAGCAACAAGTTGTGCCGCTATCCCCTTTTGAATCGCGAAGCCTATTCTACTATATATAAATCATTGGTTCCTCAGGCTCTGCGAGTCACTGTGTACAGTTATGATGAAGATTAACATCTAGTATAGAATGCGGGGTTGTTGTTGGGTACTATAGATTTAACCACCACCAAACTGATGAAGAACCACAAAAACCTTTTCTAGTAAAATTCTAAGAATCATCGTTTTATACTTCAAATAATTATAATATATAGATAAAAAATGAAGTTTTTTTTAATATTTTTTCATTTAGGATTTCAAGGTTGATTTATTTATTTTTTTAGTTCCTGAATTGTATCGAAGGAACTCGATCAAATCCGTGTTGACTCACCGCCCGAGTTTTACAGAACAAATAAACGTTATAAATATGTTATTTCATGTATCATAAGCTATACGAATTTTTTTTTGGGTTCCGGCAATGTAATTAATGTAACCGAAATCGGCCGATCGTGCGCCAACTCGTTGTTGCGGCGTCTGGGTTTTACTGACCGAATAAACGTCATTTTAAATATTATTTCTGTGTATTTGTTTCTTTGAATATGTTAATCTTTTTTGGCATAAGTTATATGAGTTTTGCTACTGTATTCGTTGTATTGTGTCGATACTATTTTAAACTTTACCAATTTACCCTTTGTGTTATCTTTTTTTAAATTGTGCGAGTACCATATTTATTTTTTTAATATGTTAACTTTTGTAATTATAAGCTATACTAATGTAGTCACTGTGTTTCTACGCTGACGTGTTAGTTTTTTAATCTAGTGCCGGTATCGTAAAGAACTTATTCCATAGCAACCTAAAACTGGTTCATAACTATTTCATATTTAATAATCCCAGGCCCACCAGTTTAAAGCAGCTAAACAACCAAGAATGATAAGCCCATCCAAAATTTGTTAGTCAGCAAGCTTACAACATCCTAAAAAGTTAACGTATATTCTTAAGTTTTCTATCAAGATAAAATCAAAGTTATTCACTTATCATTTAGAATTATTTGTAAATTAGTATATTTTTCTAAAACATTAATTATTTGACAAAATCCTTACGGGTTTTTGAGGAACGTTTAAATAAAGCAAAAAGAAAATAAAGAAACATCACACTACCACAATCACTAGAAGAAATAAACCACAACTTTCATGTGGGGATAGGGAGTTTACTTTGTTCACTTCAAAAGCATATGGAGATTTGTAGCTCATATCTCTTTATGAATTTATTAAGAAACGAATTGTTTTCTCGTAAAAAGCAGGGCTATATAGTTTATCATAAAAAAACTTTGAGTGATTGATAATATTACTTAAACTACTATCATTCTATAGCGACTACAGTGTAATATATTGTATATGCAGTGTATTTATTATCAAAAAGTTTAGTACAAACTCAACATTTTGAAAACTAGAATTCAGTTTGATCCATTTTGGGTATGCCACACTCTTGGATCCCAACTCATTGCCCTCATGACTAGCTCGAGAGAGATAAATCATAAGAAAATAAAATATAGTCATATGTGTCGTTATTAGATATTAATGATATTTCCATAATTCTTATGTTGCATTTTATTGTCAAACTAGATAGATTCCCGGCGCGTTGCGCCGTGTTGATGTTATTGACAGTCATCAAACTGTGCGGTACGACTTTGAGTTGAGATAATTCGATCAGTCCCTGTTTACGACACCATAAACAAACCCCATAAAAACTTTGTTAACGCTCAAATACAACAAATCAACATAACAAAAATGCGCATTGCGGTTGTGAACCTACCAAAGCTTGGTTGGTATCTGTTTATGGTATTGAAAGTAAGGTAAAACATAAATTTTTCCACGCCTATATACAACAATTTAACACATCTAAATATAAAAAAATCCGGTGAACAAAAAAAGCACACGCGTTGCAGTTGCTAACTAAAGTGCAATGAGCCAAACCGTGAAACCAAATTAAAATCAAACCATTAATAACGGTTCAGTTTTGAATTTCAACAGTTCAGTTTCGGTTTCAAATGATAAAAACCGTTTGTAACGGTGTGACTTCTGGTTTGACTTTAAAACCGACTAATCAAACCGTGAACACCCGTAACAAAAGAAAAAAAAACAATGATACAATTCACATTACTAGTTGGGATTTTTACTATACCGGTTAGTAATAGAGGTACAAATTGGTTAATGAGGCCAAACCGGTTTGGGTATAAACCGGACCGGTTTAGTCAACAACTGGTCACCTGTTTGGCGCAAACTAGTTCGTGTTATAAACCGGTTTAGGAGAAAAATATGTTCAAACCTTTCAAATCTATTCGGTCCGGGATATAAATTGGTTTGGGAAAAAACCGGTTTGGGGCAATATCGGTTCGGTTCGGAAACCAGTTTGAGTCTTCATAGTCCGAACCGTTATACGAACCTACAGGTTGGGTCGGTTTGGAAACTGGTTTGGCCCATAACAATTTTGGGCGATTTCAAAACTGTTTTTTAGCATCTTTAGTTAGTAATAAAAATTTATGAATTATATGAACTTAATTACATGTAAATAATATTAGGTAAGTGTGGAAGTAGGAATAAGATAAATGGTAAACAAGTAGATGTGGCTCAATATTGCAACACCTTGTAGTGATAGTAACTTATTTATTATGTGCAAATTAACTTTTGATTGTGTTTTTTCTATCAATTTAATGTTACGTTTCTTCTTCTGGTAGTTGTTATTAATTTGTGAAACATGTAGATTGATTTAGACTAAATGAATCAATAATTATTTGATTTTGAAATACAGAATCCTTTTTCTGTTTCAATTTCATTTGATTTGTATATTTCTCGCGATAAAAATATTGGCATTTTATTTTTAATACTTCTTTGATTACTTGCATTACAGAGACTTTTATTAGATCTCCTCTGTCTGTAGAGGAGGAGAATGTTGTCGGATTCGATAAGGAAGCCGAAAATGTAGTCGGGTGGCTCAAGGCGGAGACGGAAGAGCTCGAGGTGTTATCAGTTGTGGGTATGGGTGGGTTAGGTAAAACCACTCTTGTTAAGAAAGTGTACAACGATTCAGTTATTCAATACGAGTTTTTCATCCGGTCGTGGGTTTACGTTTCGCAAGTTTATAGTACACGCGAGGTGTTTCTCAAGATTTTGTACGACGTTACTCGAGAAAACAAAGATATGTCGCAATGGAGCGTGGAAATGATCGCGGATGAGCAAAAGGTGAATACTTATGTAGTTGTGATAGTTGTGATCGCAGATCGCGAGAAAATGTTACGGATTACCTCTTGCGATAGTTGTGATTGCGGGTATTTTAAAGAAGCGAGATAAAACGCCTAGTTCGTGGGAGAAAGTCGAGCAAAAGGTGAATACTTATGTAGCTATGGAACCGGAGCAATGTACGGAGGTATTAGCATTAAGTTATAACCATTTACCCTATGATTTGAAGGCTTGTTTTTTATATTTTGGTGTTTTCCCGGAGGATTACGAGATACCGGTATGGAAAATGATTCATATTTGGGTCGCCGAGGGGTTTATTCAACGAATTGGGGACGCGAGTGCAGAAGAAATGGCGGAGGAGAATTTGCAAGATCTTGTGGATCGGAACTTGGTTTTGGTCGAAAGGCAAAAGGAAAACGGTGGAATCAAAACATGTCGAATTCATGACATGTGTGTTAAACAAGCTGAAGAAGAAAACTTTTTTAAGGAAATTAAAGGTTTGGAACAATCTATATATAAATCGATTGATCCAAACGTCTTTTGTCGTGTTTCTGTTCATTCTCGGGTCTCGGATTACATTTCCTTAAAGCCCGATTCCTCACATATTCGGTCTTGCTTGTGTTATGGTCTAGGAAGAAACTGTATTGCGTCCGGAACTCATAACATACTTTCCGGGCACTTTTAACTTGCTTAGAGTTTTGGATGTTCTCCCGATTAGTTTCACTCGGTTCCCGAGCATCCAGCTCGTTCATTTAAGGTACATTGTGTTGCTAGGAACGTTTGAAGTTCTTCCGGCAACTATAACGAACCTTTGGAACCTACAAACGCTTATACTCGAGACAAGTTCTCGTAAAATTGAGGTTAAAGCGGATCTATGGATGTTGTTACAATTAAGACATGTTTACACAAGTGCGGCTAGTGTTTTGACGGCCCCGTCTTCAAGCTCGCGAAAGGGGGGTAAAGATCCTTTGGTTAACGAAAACCTTAGAACGATGTCTAAAGTTTCCCCGAGTAGTTGTACCGATGTGATTTTAGCCCGGACGCCAAATCTACAAAAGCTCGGTGTTCGTGGGAACTAAGCCTTGCTTTTGGAAGAGAAAAAGGGTATATGTAAGTTCGATAACATTGCGAAATTAAGTCATCTCGAGAAGATAAAGTTGTTAAACGACACGTACCCGATATCACCATTGGATGGTAAGTTTTGTGTTCTTCCCGATTGGTACAAGTTCCCACCTAAGCTAAAGAAACTTACATTATCCGACACTATGCTCGATTGGGAACAAATGTCGGTTATTGGGAAGCTACTAAGCCTTGAGGTTCTTAAACTTGGGGACAATGCGTTTGTGGGTGAACGATGGGTGACACCCGACGGTGGGTTTGTTCAGCTAAGAGTTCTTCAAATTGGGAAGACGGATTGGGTGCATTGGGAGGCTACTGGTCATCAGTTTCCGCAGCTTCAACGGGTTAGTTTGAAGCATTGTGAACAACTTGTTGCGGTGCCTTCGGGTTTAGGGGACATAACCACTCTTGAGGTTATGGAGTTGTCTTGGACTTCTTGGTTAACCGTTGCTTCGGCGCGTTTGATTCAAAAGAAATTTAAGCTTCTTGTGCTCCCTCCGGATCAAGAGACTTAAACTTGAAGTCTAATGACTAATAGTTGTTACTGGTATGAGGTTTTGACTGTGCTTAATGATACTCGAGCTCTGTTTGTAGTTTGTACAATTAACGCATCCAAAAATGGTTTGGGCCAGACAATAGGCCCAAGCCCAACCACTAAAGGTTTTGATCCTGTGAAATGTTATAAAGTTCTCAAAAAAGTCCACTTGATTGCTATTAGCCATTATGTTATTTTTCTTCATGGATGTTTTATGCTAGCTGCTTAAGTTATTAAACAATTGTGAATTGACATTGCACATAAATTTTCAATTGATAACATCACACAAAATTGCATTTGACATCAATATTTTTTATGGATGACTTTCAAAAGGAAATTACCCTTTTGAAAAATCAATACTTTGGGCTAAATTACCCTTTTCATTATCCCTGCTGAAGTCAACGCCACCGTCACCGTCGGAAACCTCAACCCGTTCCGTTCAATTCAATTCCCCACTAAACAACCCATTTCTTCCTGAACCCTACGCTTACGTCACTAACCGATGAAAGTGAAAGACGCGTCGATTGTGAACACCAGCATCCGTGGCCGGAGTGGGTGACTTTCAAAAGGATACATTACATTAATAATGAAGAAGAAGAAGAAGAAACTGCTGGAACTGATATTAGATATTACTACTGTATTCTCAAGGAAGCTTGCCTCTGTTTTGATTTATTCAAGCAAGATTTTGCTGAATCTTTATAATGGGTTATATTTTCATTTTGTATAAAGAAAGAAATATATATATATATATATATATATATATATATATATATATATATATATATATATAGGGGTGGGATCAAGAGAGAACTAGAGAACTCATATTAATGCATTTGATTTTAGTAAATCAATTGTTAAGAAACAAGGGAAGGGAGAAAACAAATAAAGATGGGGTTTTAAAGAAGGAAGGGTAAAATTGGAATTAACATAAATCTAAATCATCGTTCCTCTTCCCTTGTGCAGACCATCATCGCCCCTGCCTCTTTGCTGAAAGTTAGGGTTTTTCCCTCTAAGATTTGCTAGTTTCAATCATCTAAATCGTCCAAATATGATGCGAAATCGAGCACAAATCTGAAGAATAATACCAGGTAAACAATTACAGCAATCAATTTCACACAATAACAGATTGATTGGGTGTATTATACCTCCAATTGAGCATATAGAGGTTATCGTGTTCGACATGCTTTGTTTTTGTATTTTTTGTGTTTAATTGATGATCAATACAATATCGAGGAACATTAATTTGTAATGAAAGCTATGTAAGATGAATATAAAGATCAGTTTGTGTATTTTACATAATTTTCCGAGTATTACATATATGTATTGCTGACGCATCGCGTATATGCGGTGTTGTTGCGATGCGTATATGCGGTGTTGATGTATTGCGTATATGCAGTGATGAAGTATTATGTATATGAAATATTGATGAATTTGATTTATGCAATACACATATGTTGTATTTTGCTACATAGGTTATGCTACGTATATGTAGCGTTGAACTGTTTTTCAGTTTTTTTGTTTAATAGAATAACAGAGTGTCGAAAAACATTTTGTACACAGAATATAGATGAAAGCTATGAAGATGCACTTATTGATATCAATTCATGTGTTTTATATGATTTGTCAATATTACATATATGCATTGCGGTTATATATTAGGTACCTACAATCAGTTATATTACATATATGCATCACTTATCTATATACAAGTATACACACATGTAGGCTGTTGTATTACATGTATATAGCGCTTGCTTAGTAAATGCATATTTGTTATGATGTATTACATATATGCAGCATTTGTATATTACGCAACAATTATCTATTACGTATATGTAACACTAATCTATTACCTACATATATAGGCTATTGTATTTCATATATGCAACAATTACTTATTACTTCTGTGTAACAATAATCTATTACCTACATATGTAGTCTGTTGTATTACATATATGCCCTACTTTTGTTTGAATAGGCATTTAGCTTCATGGATTACATATATGCCCTACTTTTGTTTGAATAGGCATTTAACAACTTCATGGATTGCGGTGTGCTTGATAAGAGGCATATGAAATTTTACAAGGCGGTTATTAGTTACTAAATGCATATGGACTATGTTGTATTACATATATGTAATGCTATTGTTTGATGTATTTAATATATGCGCTACTTTTGCTTTAATAGGAAAATGGCAACTTCACAGAATGCGATGTGTTTTCTATGAGGCACACAGAATGTTTCAAGATATTTTTCTTTCAGATGTCAAAGTATGCAAGCAACGAGCGAGAGAATATGCAAGAAAACACAAAAATGGAAAATCCAACAACGTAACTAGTTAAAGAGTGTCTTCTTCGTAGTTTTATATTGTTGTTGTGCATGATGAAATTCGTGCATCGATTGTTAGAACATGAGATTGAATTTGAATATGAATTTTATGGTATAATTACATGGTGGTCTTAACTGATGTATGGAATTTGTAGTCAAATGTTACAGTTAAAACTCGTATTCACATGCAATACAAAACATACATTACATATATGTAAACAAACATATAACGTTGAGTGAGCTTTGTATATTATGAGGTGAACATATATAGTCATTAAACTGAAACGGGTCAAAATATTGCAATATAAAGTGAAACAGGTTAAAACATAGCAATATAATATGAAACATATAAAATTTAGCATATAAATGAAACGAGTAAAAAAAAATTTTAATCGAAACGGGTCGAAATATGTCAATATTAAATAAAACAGATCATGATATAGCACTATAAGATTAAACGGGCCAAAACATAGCAACAAAAATCAAAAGGTTTGAGATATATGAATTTGCATCTTGGCTACATTTTTGCATTCATTTTCCAACAATCTGTGCAATTAGCAAGTTTTTGATGTGTATTTTTGCTGAATTTTGACAAAATTTTAACTGCACATTTGCGTTCATTTTCCTGTAATCTGATGTGCAAATTTGGCTGCATTTTGGCCCAACTTTCTAGCATTTTTAGTGTGTATTTTGACAGCAGCATATCCCAATATATAGCAACCATTACTTCAGCTTATTACATCAAAAACTGAATTGCAATACATTAATAAAAAACTAGTACATCAGCGTATAAGACCTTTACAGCCGGTTAAAAAAATATAAGACCTTTACAACATTTTAGGTCAATTTGGACAATAATTCAAGCCAAAGAACCAGCAACCAACAACTAACTAAAACAACTTCCTTTTTTTGTATTTTGGTGGTTCTTGAAAATGCTTCATACTTGTTCATGGTTCTCGCCACCCAACAAATCCACTGCTATCTGCCTAAATGGGGCATCTCACCACCCAAAAAATCCATAAATCTACAAAATGTAACAATATCTTGGTAAAAAATCATCAACAACATGAAATTAAAGTAGTAATTAACTAGTGAATCTGGCATATGATGTCATACAAACCTTAAGTTACCAAGCTTAGATGCAAGAGGATATAGGACCACTTCGAGTTATAGAATATAAGGTTCCAGTTGTATTAGCTTGTACTTCAGGAAACTTATGAAAACATGAAGAAAACTAATTGAGCAAGCATTAGGCATTAGGCATAGCTGACATAGTGAAATAACATTATTTTACTTAATTTATGAAGAAAAAACTATTACTTACATATTGGTCGAGTTTATTTACAACCGATCTCTAACAAATTGTTATCCATCAACCATTTCATAAATTCTTCATAATTAGCATACATATGCTCATTAGCACCAGCAAGCCTCACCAAAACCTGTGTATAAAGAAGTTAATATAAGTATATAACCAATTATTCACCAAGTAAGAATGACACAAAACCAAAAGACGTGCTACACAAGCCATTAATTCAATCATATAGTCAACAATTAGGCTTGCTGCAAGCTAAATAAGAAATTGTCGATCTACTGGAGAACATGCAGCTAATCATGCAGCATTACGATTATAAATTCAATTATATATCCAACATACCAGAATAGATTGTATTGCATATATATTAATTTCATGTTTATTTTCATATATACTAATCTCATGTAACATTGTATTGCGTATATAATGTACAAAAATAAGATATTACCTTGTTGTTCAACACCATAAAATTACAAAAGATTATAATAAGAATTGCAAAAACTTGAAGCAACATCAATATAGGAGGTCGATTAGTCAATCTGATCAAATAAATCATATGTAGTTTATATTACATATATGCAATACGTAACATTATATTACATATATGCAATATATAATTAGTATGCTACCTTGTCGGTCAACACCAACTGATTAACATCAACTGATTAACTTGGTTGGGCACTCTAATCAAACAAATTAGGGTTTTTTTTCATCACATAACACATGTTCTAACCTAGAATCGGCTAAATCTGGAAATACAATGTCAATTTTGCTAGTAAAACTTTAATATGAAGCAATACCTGCTTAATTTACCTAGAAAACGAATGAAACACCTTCAATTGTCATATGTAACGATTGAATTCATGGCTAGAGAGTCGATCTTCAAGGTATATACATGTAATGACACATAAAGAATCGATCTTCAATATCTATCATCGATTAGGGTTTAGAATAGACGATTACGCTTCAATTGATCTTCAATAGTAATCAGGGAGATGAGGAAGATGAAACATTCAATTGATCTTCAATAATAATCAGGGAGATGGGGAAGAGGAAATATAGGGGTTTCAGTTGATCTTCAATAGTAATCAGGGAGATGGGGAAGAGGGAAATACAGGGGTTCTCACGATGTGCTAGATCTGATTGAGATGCTATTTTACAAAAATAAACCCCTAATTAGGAGTTCTCTAGTTCTCTCCCTAAGAATGAATTCTCTCTTGATCCTTCCCATATATATATATATATATATATATATATATATATATATATATATATATATATATTCTTTTTTTAAAAGTTTATTGATCATTTGTAGTTAGTTAGGCAAAAATACATAGTAGTGTTAGGCTCATTACTGATTAAAGATCCTAAGTTGGATAGTTAAAAATGTATGGTTCTGGTTAGTTAGTAAGCCTGGCAAACTAGACGGGTTGGGCGGGTTTGGGTGACCACTTAGAACGCGTCCTACTTAAAACGGGTTTACTCGGGTTGAATTAAGTCGTGTTTGAATAGAAGTGGTTTCAGAAGTTATGTTTTTTTATGACACATCTAGCGGGGACGGGTGTTGGGGTGGCGTAGGTTCTGATGTTTGCTTGGTTGTAAAAATTGTACCTAGGCGCCAATTAATCGCTAGTTTCCGATTAATCGTTATTTGGTCAAACTCGGTCAAAATTGGAAATTTATATATTCAATTTGGTATATATGTAAATTCCAATCCGAATTATACCGATTAATCTCAATTTATCCCTAGTTCCTGCCCCACCGCCCTACTAGTGCCTACCGAGCTCTACTACAATGGATGTTTGTGGTGGACCTGGTGGTGACAACGAGTAGGTGTTGGAGACAAACATTGGTAATGGATGGTGCTAATTCATTTGGATCCATTTTAAGCTAAAAAGTTTTGACCCGCTTTTTATGTTAACCCATTGTTTAGTTTGAATAGACACTTTAAGTTAACCCATTGTTTAGTTTGAATAGACACAATTTGACCCATTGTTTAATTTGAGTAGACCCAATTTGTCTCGTTGTTTGATTTGAGTAAACCCAAATTGACATGTTGTCTAATTTTATTTGACCCAATTGGAACCCATATACATAAATTTTTATTAATTAGGCATAACTTCGTAGTCTTAGACTGATTAAAGATCCTAAATAAGATACTTATATTAGTAATTAGGCATAAATACAGTGTTATCATAATCAGTCCATAAATAAAGTAAAATAAGCATGTTATTTATCACATTGCAGGTCACTATCTATGCAAGATATTCAAACTCTTGTGGAAAAAGGTTGTCCAAATACTAATTGGAAGACTGTTAATTTCGGGAAACGTTTGCGATCACATTTACAGCTCCACGAAGGAGACGTAAGTTATTTTGCATATTAATTAGTCTAAACATTTAAACATATTTTATTTCTAATTTATTTTGATATTTTTACATTTTAAACATAAATTAGTCTAAACATTTTTTTTTCTAATTTATTTTGATATTTTTACATTTTAAACATAGGTATTATGTCTAAATATTTTATTTCTAATTTATTTTGATATTTTTACATTTTAAACATAGGTTTGTGGTATATGTGTCTTTAAAGGATCATGCGATAGAGCCTATGTGATACTAAAAGACAGTGAGTCATGATGCACGAACCGTAGATATCGTGTGTGTTTTATTAAATTATGCACTCGATCCATCTGTTGGTTCTGATAAGAAGCGTTCGGTGGCGGAACTTGTTGAAGCATTTGCTAAGAAGTTGCTTTTGGAGTTGACCGAGCTTAGTGACACGAGAGTTGACCCGGAATTGCAAAATTCAGCTGCAACAGTCGCTAGAAAGGCACGGTCTGTTGAATTAACGGAACAGGATTCGGAGTTGCAAACGCCAGTTTAATGGCCTTTCACAATTTTGTTATTCTTTAATAAAAAACATCACTTGAGGGAACTTATAGTTGAATTAATGATTGTGTATTTACTAAAACAGATGTTTTTATTTTTCAGATGCAATTTTATGAATTTTTGGAGAAACATTCGGTGCTTGAAATGCAAAACCGAGGGGCAAAGAGGGTTGGAACACATGATGTTGAAATGAAGAAAGGAGACTGGAACTGCCCACAGTAAGAAATTTATATACACAGTTTTTTTATCTATAAATACTTTTTAACGTATGAACTTTGATGTTATGTGTTTAGGTGTCTATTTATGAATTTTGCTAGCAACAGAGAGTGCCCCTCGTAAGTCCCTATTTTTATGCAATTATAATCGTTTTAAATATTTTAATTGCTTAAATAGGAATAATGTGTCAAAATGCTACCGGTTACCATAACCGGAGCCAGCAAGTTTTGACACGACACAACATGAAGTTTAAAGGGTTAAAACGGGTCAGGTCATTCATGTTATTGAACTTGTTATATTTAATTGTGTTAAATGGGTCGTGTAAGGCATTTATTAAACATGTTTGTGTTAGTGTTTAAGTAACTATACGTTTAATTAAGCGTGACGTGTTTGGGCTAATGCATTTTTATTTAATTTGGGAAAGGTGTGAATTCTTCAACTATGCCGGAAATGTTGTGTCGGAAGTGCAATTGTGACAGGCCGAAAGATGCGGAAGCTAAATATCAAGAACAAATATGGAGGAAACCGTAAGTTTACTTGACTACAAAAAAAATGTTTAACGGGTCAAATGCAACAGGGCCAATATGTAACAGTAATGGTCTAGTGTCATAACATTACATTTAATGGTAATGTTAAAAGTGACTATAACAACAATTTTTGTGGAGAGTGTATAATTGTAAAAGATTTAATTCTTTTTTTCTTGTTAATTAGTTAATTAATTTCGGTCTCCCCTGTCTTTATTGCTCATAACAAGTTTTATACACTTGTGTTGATCAGATAAGCGTAATCAATCTATGCACGTGTGTAGATGTTTATAATACGAACACATAAATATATGCATTTGAATTCAAGTATATATACATAATAACATTGGTAGAGTTTTAGATAAATGCATAAATAAATGAATTATTGTTATTGGTTCTTGCAGCTCTTATTATATTTGTAATTCTGTAATAACCCTCCCATATATGTGTCATGTGGCACAAGGTTGTGGACGTTGGTAGAGTGACTTGGGTGTTTCGTTACAAGAATATGAAAAGTTTCGTACATATATTGTTTGCCCCCCTCGGCGTTTTCATCCAAGCTTCGCCATTGGGGCCACAAGTAGCGTCATCTCCACCCATTCCCACCACCAGATAAAAAAAATTGGTGGGTGCACCCATTTTAATACATATCATTTTCCAAAACGACAGGTTATCATCTAACCCGGACCAAATTGATGGTTTTCTAAAACATCTCGTTTTAAACTGTTACTTAGCATGACCTGACCGTTTTACCAACTTACTAAAAATAGTATGAGTGTGATTCAATAGACTAGACTCAAGATATATATCGTTGGGAATATTAAATTAATAATTTATGGAGAAAATGAAAGGTAGCCCAAGATAGACGGAAGCAATATTGTGGATACAATTTATGCGTTGATCATCCATCCACATTCCACAACGACTTGTGAAGTCTTCCATGGGTCATAAGGTCCCCTATGTCTACACAATTATTACTTCATACAGTTTGTCCCCTATATTTCGACTCATTTTTTTTTCCAAAAAGTTAAGGTTGAATGATGGGAAATCAGCGGATTTCGGGGCTTCATCTCGTTTTCATAAGCATGTTTCTGGTTGCAACCGAATATACGTGTCTCGGTGCTGATCAAAATTCAACAATAAGCTACCATGAGCAAGAGAGACAAGCGCTACTCGAGTTCAAACATAGCATTAAAGATGAGTGCGGGGTGCTCTCATCATGGGCCGGGACTAATTGTTGCTCATGGAAAGGTATCCGTTGTGATGGCGCCACTGGAAGTGTTGTTGGGCTCCATCTCAGGGGAAATTTTATGGACTACTACTACTATAAAGAAGAATACTACTTAGTAGGTGAACGCATATTTAGCCAAGTTGAGGCATCTACAACATCTGGATTTGAGTGGGAATGATTTTTAAGGAAGTGAGATTCCGGAATTCATTGGATCCTTCAAGCAACTAAGTTACCTCAATCTTTCTCATGCATACTTTAGTGGTATTATTCCCCATCACCAGTGGCGGACCCAGGATTTTTTGCTAATGGGGTCCCAATTTTCCGGTTTACAAAAATTTTGGGTCGGTCGTTATTCGGGTCGGGTCGAGAGGAGGAACATAATAAAACACGAAAATATGGTGTCATCGGAAACGAGTAAGTAGAAATAATATAGATTAGAAACTAGATAGAATATTCACTTTTAATTCATTTTTATTCATACCCGAAAAACATAAGCATAAGCTATATATATATGGTCTTACATGAATAACCAAGACATGAAAAACTAACTCTTACACAAATAAATGATTAATTATAATATACATACACAAGATAAATAATTTAAGTATATGTAAAACTCATGTTGTCATTATATATGTTGCATGGTGATAATGGTTATATGGGATAAACTAAAGTGATAATGGTTATATGGGATAAACTAAAGAAAAAACACAAATACCCTAACTAAATAACTAATATTGACTAGAATATTAAAAAAACAACAAAAACTGGGTATGGTGAGGCTTGAACCTGCAACCTCTCAAAGAAAAAACAAGGGACTTTCCACTAGACTAGTTCATTCTTAATAGTATGGGTTCCAAGTATTAATTTTTATGGGGTCCTTACAAAATTTAATATATCGTCTCTAAGTAATTTTTAAAAAACATTGGTGTCCCGGGACCCCGATGGGAACTAGGTGGGTCCGCCTCTGCCCATCACATTGGAAATCTTTCCAATTTGAAGGTTCTTGATCTTGGTTCAAATTCTTACTTTCAAGGGCTCATGGCAAATGATGTGGCATGGGATTCTAGCCTCTCCTCACTTGATCATCTTGACTTGAGTTTTGTGAATCTTTCTCAAGCAAAAAATATTGACATGGCATTTCACATAATCCCTTCATTAACATACTTAAGTTTGAGTGAGTGTGGACTTTTGTCACACCATCAAAATCCACTAACGGAGTTTTACCGTCAGAGGGTGTGAACTAACAGGATCGGAATCATCAGTTATAATCAAACCATAAAATAAAGTTTCAAAACCATGAAAACGTTTACGAGTAATTAAATGCGGAAGCGTAAAAACCTTTAATCAAAAGTTGCGTCACGCAGGACGACTTAAAACCAATGATAACCGTTAGAAATAAGTTTGCATAACAAAAGCGTTTTCAAGCAATGCATGTCCTAAACCGTGCGCCCGCCTCGGCTACCTGAGAATAACATACTAAAAGTGTCAACACAAGGTTGGTGAGTTCACAAGTTTAAATAAAAATAAAGCGATTAGCGTTTGCATTCAGCGTGTTGCGTTAAGCGTTTTGCATTACAGCGTTTTGCGTTACAGCGTTTTGCGTTACCGCGTTACAGCGTTTTGCGTTACTGCGTTTTGCGTTACAGCGTTTTGCTTTACCAGATAGTGTTATGTCAATTATATATCTATAGGTAGCTAGCCTATAAAGCAAGTATTACTAAGTGTTCGACACCGAAGCTGACTGTTTATCAAGTGCCTTGTCACCAGGTTATCCAGACCATGGTACGTGTTAGCCAAAATTACACCCGCTCGACCTCCAGTCGAGTTTAGCGTTGGGTGGGGTTTGTCAAACCCAGTAGTACTACTCAACAGTGACTCGCTATTCCAAATATTAACCGGTTCGATGTGTAGGACTTCAATTGTTTCGTTTGCCACTTAGCCTTTACAAGTGATATATAATTTACTAACAAAATCTTAAATGCGTTTATCGGAGTATGTTATCTCCCCCAAGTGAAAAGCGTTTAAAACAGTTTAAAGGGGTAAGTGAAACTCACTGTTTGCAAAGAAATTCTCAAATTAAATCACCAAGATGCGCGTCACAGAAAAAAACTCTCTCTAGCGTTCTAAAACAACAAAGAGATTTTTCTAAGTGTCGGAGTCTCTAGACCCGGCACATAATACCTATGCACATAACATGTTTCGTGTTTCGTTTGTGAATCGTGTGTGACTTTAACAAATGTATTTGTGATACGTTACATGTGTAAGCAATTATATACGTGTCATGTATTCATAAGGTACATCACTAGCAATTACCCCCCGTAAGGGCATTTTGGTCAACAAATAACAATTAACTAGCCATTATTCCCAATGAGGGCAATTTGGTCAAATCATGACAATCAATTAGCAATTATTCCCCGCAAGGGTATTTTGGTCAAAACATAGCAATTATATAGCAAGTATCATGTTTCATGCATTTTCACACAACTCAGCAGCTAGTTTCACCGAGACAGAAATTCTACTTGAAAGATTGTACTATTCCACCGATCATAGCATCTCCATTAATTTACCAAAAATCATCACAGAAGCACATATGTCTTAGGTTTCCAGAAAATATTTTTTTATATTTTTATTCCACATAGTTTTCTCACAATCATCAAATCATTACAGCAAACTCATAACAGTCAAATTCATGCGCAACAGAATTTTATTTGCAATTCCCGTTAAAAGAAAAATCCAATAAATGCAAGACCACTTGGGTTAGGTTCCTAACTCAATAAGTCAACTTCCAGAAGTGGAACCAACCCAATTGGTCTCGTAGTTCGTGAGATATAACATTTACAAAACAACCTAACAGCAGGTCTAACAGCTCAGCTTTGCACAACGTTTTTGTAAAATCATAAAAGTTAACCTTTACTTGTCCAAAAAATACAAATTTATATTCATTAGAAACTAGACTCAACCTAGTTTACTGTAGTATCAATAATCTCAACCAATTTTCAAATTTACACTTCGTTACAGTCACTTAAACATCAATAACACATTCTGTCCAGAAACTGTTTGCATCCAAACTCAACATATTGACAATCTATGAACTATCATGCATTCATATGACACTTTAGACCCCATAAACACCATCCATGCACATCAATTACACATTACATACATGATTAGGGTTTTTGTTTGAACTCAAATCAAAGACACAACAATCAACATGCAACAATATTCAATCTAGTTATCAAATCATCATCAATCAACAACAAACATATTAACTTCATACATACATGAAAAATCGGCAGCTAGGGTTTTCAATTAACCCATTAAACATCAAAATCAAGTAACAAGGATGTATAGGATAATCAATTATACCTTCATAGCACCTAGTTCTTCAATCAAAGGCTTGATTTCTTGGTGTTATGTGTGTGTATAGTGGACAGCAGCCAAGGAGAGCCAAGGGGGTGGGCTGATCGGTTTTGGTGTGGGGATGAATAATAATAAGTTAGGGTTTATTATTATTATTATTATTTATAGAATACTATGTTACACTTTGGCCCCTCCATTTCTAAGTATTACTTTTCTAGCCTAACTAACTTGTTTACATCTTGAGTTAACGTTTATAACCATGTTATCACATAACACATAAGTCTAACACATAATTATCACATAATTACTGTTTTGACGTTTTTCGTTTATTCACCAATCGTTTGCGTCAACTCGTTTGCGTTTCGGTGCAATTCCCGAAAGACTACACATGTAGTAAGTGCTAAGCGTCATTTAAACCCTAGTTTAAATGTAATGAGGTGTGCGTTATAGATTCAATGATCTTAAGTTTGAATTGACGGAGTTTAGTTAACGGAGTTAACCTGAAATTGACGATTGTCACATCATTCTCATGTTAAAGAATTTTCGTCCCGAAAATTTGAGTCAAGTCGTGATGAGTGTCTGAAAGAGTAAGAAAAAAAATTTCAGTTTGTCATATCATCCCCTAGTAGAAAGAAATTTCGTCCCGAAATTTAATTCATACCTCCGGTGATGTCTGACGGTTTGCCGGGTTTCGCGGTTTTCTGTGTTTGGTTAGCCCTTCAAAAAGGTGAGGATACTTTTTCATCATTTGATCCTCGCGTTCCCACGTGAACTCCGGTCCACGTCTCGAGTTCCAACGAACCTTAACGATTGGAATTTTGCTGTGCTTGAGCGTTTTGGTTTCCCAGTCCAAAACCTCGACTGGTTCCTCAATGAAACGTAACTGTTCATCAACTTGTAGTTCATCCAAAGGGACTACTTGGGTTTCATCAGATAGGCATTTCTTCAGATTGGACACGTGGAATACACTGTGTACACCACTGAGTTCTGTTGGCAGGTCCAGTCGGTACGCCACCGGACCAACGCGCTCAGTTATCCGGTAAGGACCAACATATCGTGGGTTGAGTTTGTTTCGCTTACCAAAGCGAACCACACCTTTCCAAGGTGAGACTTTGAGTAACACTCGATCGTTCACTTGAAATTCGAGAGGCTTTCGGCGCTTGTCGGCGTAACTCTTTTGGCGGTCTCGTGCTGCTGCCATGCGATTTCGGATTTGAACAATCTTTTCCGAAGTTTCGAGTACCAGTTCTGGACCAGTGATTTGGTTGTCACCCACCTCTGCCCAGCAGAGTGGTGATCGACACTTCCGTCCGTACAGCGCTTCAAACGGCGCTGCTTTAATACTTGCGTGGTAGCTGTTATTATACGAAAACTCTACCAAAGGTAAGTGAGGTTCCCAACTTTTTCCGAAATCCAATACGCATGCACGCAACATATCTTCCAGGGTCTGAATAGTTCGTTCACTTTGCCCATCCGTCTGAGGATGGTATGCTGTGCTCATATCAAGACGGGTGCCTAGTGCGTTTTGCAGCGACTTCCAAAAGTGCGAAGTGAAACGAGAATCTTGATCGGAAATGATCGAGACAGGCACTCCGTGTCTAGACACCACTTCTTTCATGTAAACACGAGTTAGTCTTTCCATTTTGTCCGATTCCTTAATCGCTAAGAAGTGTGCAGACTTAGTCAACCGGTCAACGATCACCCAGATGGTATCGCATCCCGACGGTGTCTTAGGTAAACCCGTGATAAAATCCATTGAGATGTGTTCCCATTTCCACATTGGGAGTTCCGGTTGTTGCAGTAGGCCAGATGGTTTCTGGTATTCTATCTTGACTCTGGCACAAGTCAAGCATTTGCTCACGTAGGTGGCAATGTCGGCTTTCATGTTCGGCCACCAGTAAAGTGCCTTTAAATCATGATACATTTTATCTGAGCCAGGGTGGATAGAATATCGGGACTTGTGAGCTTCGTCCATCACTAGAGTTCTCAACTCTCCGTACCGTGGAACCCAAATCCTGTTCTCAAAATATCGGACCCCGTCCGATCTGGTTTCAAGTTGCTTGTTCATGCCCCGCATGAGTTCCGATGGAAGATTGTCATCTTTCAAAGCTTCAAGTTGCGCATCGCGAATCTGATCGGGTAAGCTGGCAAGAATCGTGAGTTGCAATGCTCTCACCCGTCTGGGTTTATCTTTTTCTTTTCTGCTAAGGGCGTCGGCCACTACATTGGCCTTGCCAGGGTGGTACTTGATGGCACAATCGTAATCTTTAAGCAGCTCGACCCAACGACGCTGTCGCATGTTCAGCTCCTTCTGATCGTAGATATGTTGGAGACTCTTGTGGTCGGTGTAAATGGTAAACTTGGTACCGTACAAGTAATGCCTCCATATCTTAAGAGCGAACACCACAGCTCCAAGTTCCAAATCATGGGTCGTGTAGTTCTTCTCGTGAACCCGTAGTTGTCGAGAGGCGTAGGCTATAACCTTCTCGAGTTGCATCAGCACACAACCGAGACCTTGTATAGATGCGTCACAGTGTACCTCAAAATTTTCCATTCCCTCGGAGAGGGCTAGAATAGGGGCGCTACAAAGTTTGGTTTTCAACAGTTGAAAAGCGGATTCTTGCGCGTCACCCCAATTGTACTTAGTGCCTTTGGGAGTCAAAGCGGTGAGGGGTTGAGCAATCTTTGAAAATCCCTCGATGAAACGCCGGTAGTAGCCGGCCAGTCCTAGGAATTGTCGCACCTCAGTCGGAGTCTTAGGTGCTTCCCAGTTTTTGATGGCCTCTACCTTACCGGGATCGACATGGATACCATTCTCGTTGATCACATGTCCTAAAAAGTGAACCTCGCGAAGCCAAAACTCACTTTTCGAGAGTTTAGCATACAGTTGTTCCTTCTTTAGCAATTCCAGAATTACCCTTAAGTGTTCTTCGTGGTCAGCCTCGTTCTTGGAGTAGACGAGAATATCGTCAATGAACACAATCACAAACTTGTCGAGGTACGCCTTGCATACTCGATTCATGAGATCCATAAATACAGCTGGTGCGTTGGTTAGGCCAAAAGGCATAACCGAAAACTCGTAGTGACCATACCGTGTTCTGAAAGCCGTCTTTGATATATCTTCTTCGCGCACTCTCAGTTGGTGGTAACCGGATCGCAAATCGATCTTCGAGTAGTAACTCGATCCTTGAAGCTGGTCAAACAAATCATCGATTCGGGGTAAAGGATAACGGTTCTTGACCGTCACCTTGTTCAACTCCCGGTAGTCGATACACATGCGGAAAGTCCCGTCTTTCTTTCGGACAAACAGGACAGGGGCTCCCCATGGTGATGAGCTAGGTCGGATAAAACACTTATCCAACAAATCTTGCAACTGAGTGGACAGTTCCTGAAGCTCCGCCGGTGCGAGCCGATACGGGGCTCGTGCTATGGGTGCTGCACCGGGTGTCAACTCGATTTGGAATTCGACTTGACGAATAGGAGGGAGTCCAGGCAAATCTTCCGAGAAAACTTCTGGAAAGTCTCGCACAACCGGTATATCTTCAATTCGCTTCTCCTCCGCGGGTTTCTCAACAATCTGCGCCAAAATTGCCGGATGACCCTTTTGTAGATACTTCTGCGCCTTCATAAGGGTAATGATGCTGGTGGTCATGCCGCTCCTCTCACCTCGGACCGAAATGATCTCGCCGGAAGGGGTAGTAACGTGAACTATCTTGTCGTGACATATAATCTCCGCTCGGTTCTCGGATAACCAGTCCATGCCGACAACGACATCGAAACTACTAAGCGTAAAAGGAATAAGGTCGATATCAAAGACATGACCTGACAGTTTTAACTTGCATCCCGCAAGTACATGAGTCGTTACTATAGTCTTACCGTCAGCTAATTCAACAGGAAACTTAGCATCTAACGGAGTTGGAGTTAAGTCTAAGAGTTGGCTAAAGGCTTTCGACACAAAACTCCTATCAGCTCCAGTGTCAAACAATACAGAAGCAAAACAATCATTCACAGGGAACTTACCAGTCACCACGTGCGGATCATTGCGGGCTTGACCCGACCCAATCACAAAAGCTCTTCCCTTGCCATTGCTTCCACCATTACTGCCACTTCCATTACCCCCATTGTTGTCGTTCTGTTTCAGCTTGGGACAATCTTTCCTGAAATGACCTTCCTGCCCACATTCGTAACATCCCTTCGTCATCATATGTGGTTTAGGAGCACCCGTTGCCGCAAGGTCTCCTCTACACTCCTTCGCCTGGTGACCCATCTTTCCGCATCTCTAACACTTGACATGGTTACACGGGCCAACATGATGATAGTTGCACCTATTGCACTTCGGATTTTTCCCAGCATATCCGCTCGAACCCTGCCCGCTACCGTTGTTATTGTTGTTGTGACTTTGATTGTTGAAGCTCCGAGTGAATTCGGGCTTACGGTAGTGTTGTTGCGGTGGGAGGTTCGAGGATGAAGATCTGGTGTTGTCAAACTTTCTCTTTCCGCTGCTCGGGTTGCTGTTGCTGTTGTTGTCATTACTCGGGTTGTCACGGGCTTTAGTGGTTGAACCCCTAGGTGGTAACGCACCTTGGGTCACAGCCTGATCCGTCAGTTTGTGAGCTAAACGGATCGCTTGTTGTATCGTGGCTGGTCTGGAAGACGTCACCATGCCCTGAATCTGCGGTGCTAACCCATCAATGTACATTTCAATCCTCTTACTCGGCGGATCCACCATCCGCGGACACATCACAGCTAACTCGTGAGAACGGGTAGTGTAGGCTTCGATTTCTGAGCCCACCATCTTCAGTGACCAAAATTCTGACTCTAACTTTGAAATCTCTTCTCTCGGACAGTACTCCTCTCGCATCATGTTTTTGAACTCCTCCCAGTTCATCGCGTTAGCCAGTTCCAATCCAAGGATTTGCACATTTGCACATCGTCTGGGGACACCTCTGAGTGTGCCTCTGGCTCAGCCGGTTCTTCCTCCGGTTCCTCTTCAGGCTCCTCTTCGGGATCTTCTTCAGGCTCCTCTTCGGGATCTGCCTCAGGCTCGGCCTCAGGCTCTGCCTCAGGTTCGGCTGCGTTCTGAGCAAGTTGCATTTGTAAGACATTGCAACGCTCTAGAGCTATCTCGGTTCGGGTCCTTGCTACTTGGAGTTGCTCTTGCAAGTCTATCATCTCAGCTTGCATCTTCATCATAATCTTCATCTGTTGATCACTAGCCTCTTGCATTTCCTTCATTGCCGCTGCCATGCGGGCAATCTCCTCCTTAGTCTCGGTCCCGTCTTTTAACAGTCCGGAAACGTTCGCTCTCGTATAGCGCATGTAACCCACATCACGCTCCAAACATGAAACAACAGCTGCGAGAACTCGCTCTACAGGTTCGGTTATGGGTGGTAGGGTGTTGGGATAAGCAGGGTGGTTCGGGTGGGGTAACGGGGGAACTTGTTCGCGATAGACCATACGTCTGATCATGTTAGGGTACCAATCCCAGCTAACGTTGTTTTCGTATATGCCTCCGGATAGGCGGTACCTCTTCGGTGCGGGAGCTTCGAGTTCCGGGACTACACGGGGTGGCGATGCGGTGGGTAACTGCGGTTCCTTCCCGTGAGCATGCGTCATCGAATCGGATGATGATGAGGGTGGCGTCGACATTCCTACAGGTAAGCCGTGTATGCGCGCGCGTATGAGTGAAAGAGGTAAAGAGATCGGATAACAAAGACTACACAAATCTATGCAGTGCGTATCATTATAACTAATGGGTCGTCGCGGTTATAGTCTAGTATGCATGCAGCTTTTAGTTCGTTATAACCAATGGCTCTGATACCAATCTGTCACACCCTCAAAATCCACTAACGGAGTTTTACCGTCAGAGGGTGTGAACTAACAGGATCGGAATCATCAGTTATAATCAAACCATAAAATAAAGTTTCAAAACCATGAAAACGTTTACGAGTAATTAAATGCGGAAGCGTAAAAACCTTTAATCAAAAGTTGCGTCACGCAGGACGACTTAAAACCAATGATAACCGTTAGAAATAAGTTTGCATAACAAAAGCGTTTTCAAGCAATGCATGTCCTAAACCGTGCGCCCGCCTCGGCTACCTGAGAATAACATACTAAAAGTGTCAACACAAGGTTGGTGAGTTCACAAGTTTAAATAAAAATAAAGCGATTAGCGTTTGCATTCAGCGTGTTGCGTTAAGCGTTTTGCATTACAGCGTTTTGCGTTACAGCGTTTTGCGTTACCGCGTTACAGCGTTTTGCGTTACTGCGTTTTGCGTTACAGCGTTTTGCGTTACCAGATAGTGTTATGTCAATTATATATCTATAGGTAGCTAGCCTATAAAGCAAGTATTACTAAGTGTTCGACACCGAAGCTGACTGTTTATCAAGTGCCTTGTCACCAGGTTATCCAGACCATGGTACGTGTTAGCCAAAATTACACCCGCTCGACCTCCAGTCGAGTTTAGCGTTGGGTGGGGTTTGTCAAACCCAGTAGTACTACTCAACAGTGACTCGCTATTCCAAATATTAACCGGTTCGATGTGTAGGACTTCAATTGTTTCGTTTGCCACTTAGCCTTTACAAGTGATATATAATTTACTAACAAAATCTTAAATGCGTTTATCGGAGTATGTTATCTCCCCAAGTGAAAAGCGTTTAAAACAGTTTAAAGGGGTAAGTGAAACTCACTGTTTGCGAAGAAATTCCCAAATTAAATCACCAAGATGCGCGTCACAGAAAAAAACTCTCTCTAGCGTTCTAAAACAACAAAGAGATTTTTCTAAGTGTCGGAATATTATCGAGTCTCTAGACCCGGCACATAATACCTATGCACATAACATGTTTCGTGTTTTGTTTGTGAATCGTGTGTGACTTTAACAAATGTATTTGTGATACGTTACATGTGTAAGCAATTATATACGTGTCATGTATTCATAAGGTACATCACTAGCAATTACCCCCCGTAAGGGCATTTTGGTCAACAAATAACAATTAACTAGCCATTATTCCCCATGAGGGCAATTTGGTCAAATCATGACAATCAATTAGCAATTATTCCCCGCAAGGGTATTTTGGTTAAAACATAGCAATTATATAGCAAGTATCATGTTTCATGCATTTTCACACAACTCAGCAGCTAGTTTCACCGAGACAGAAATTCTACTTGAAAGATTATACTATTCCACCGATCATAGCATCTCCATTAATTTACCAAAAATCATCACAGAAGCACATATGTCTTAGGTTTCCAGAACATATTTTTTTATATTTTTATTCCACATAGTTTTCTCACAATCATCAAATCATTACAGCAAACTCATAACAGTCAAATTCATGCGCAACAGAATTTTATTTGCAATTCCCGTTAAAAGAAAAATCCAATAAATGCAAGACCACTTGGGTTAGGTTCCTAACTCAATATGTCAACTTCCAGAAGTGGAACCAACCCAATTGGTCTCGTAGTTCGTGAGATATAACATTTACAAAACAACCTAACAGCAGGTCTAACAGCTCAGCTTTGCACAACGTTTTTGTAAAATCATAAAAGTTAACCTTTACTTGTCCAAAAATTACAAATTTATATTCATTAGAAACTAGACTCAACCTAGTTTACTGTAGTATCAATAATCTCAACCAATTTTCACATTTACACTTCGTTACAGTCACTTAAACATCAATAACACATTCTGTCCAGAAACTGTTTGCATCCAAACTCAACATATTAACAATCTATGAACTATCATGCATTCATATGACACTCTAGACCCCATAAACACCATCCATGCACATCAATTACACATTACATACATGATTAGGGTTTTTGTTTGAACTCAAATCAAAGACACAACAATCAACATGCAACAATATTCAATCTAGTTATCAAATCATCATCAATCAACAACAAACATATTAACTTCATACATACATGAAAAATCGGCAGCTAGGGTTTTCAATTAACCCATTAAACATCAAAATCAAGTAACAAGGATGTATAGGATAATCAATTATACCTTCCTAGCACCTAGTTCTTCAATCAAAGGCTTGATTTCTTGGTGTTATGTGTGTGTATAGTGGACGGCAGCCAAGGAGAGCCAAGGGGGTGGGCTGATCGGTTTTGGTGTGGGGAAGAATAATAATAAGTTAGGGTTTATTATTATTATTATTTATAGAATACTATGTTACACTTTGGCCCCTCCATTTCTAAGTATTAATTTTCTAGCCTAACTAACTTGTTTACATCTTGAGTTAACGTTTATAACCATGTTATCACATAACACATAAGTCTAACACATAATTATCACATAATTACTGTTTTGACGTTTTTCGTTTATTCACCAATCGTTTGCGTCAACTCGTTTGCGTTTCGGTGCAATTCCCGAAAGACTACACATGTAGTAAGTGCTAAGCGTCATTTAAACCCTAGTTTAAATGTAATGAGGTGTGCGTTATAGATTCAATGATCTTAAGTTTGAATTGACGGAGTTGAGTTAACGGAGTTAACCTGAAATTGACGATTGTCACAACTTTCTAATGTTGATCTTGGTCTTCATCTTAATTCAAGCAAGATACTTCCCAACATCCAACATCTTGATCTTGGCTTAAACAATTTTGAAGGTCAACTCCCACACTTTTTACAGAACATGACATCCTTAACATTCCTTGATCTTTCATGGTATAATTTGAGTCTAGCAGGGAACTCTCTAAACCTGCTAAACATGTTATCTTCTTTATCGGATTTGCATTTGTCAGAGTGTGGCCTTAACAAAAAATGCCCATATTTCACCCACTTATCTTAATTTCAGTGCCCTGCCTGTCATGCAATATCTCGATCTTAGTAGGAATTCAATTGGAGGTAGATTTCCATCTGAATTAATGAACATGACTTCCCTAAGAGTCCTTGATCTTGCAGAAAACTATTTGAACTTGTCAATTCCCGTCATGCTTAACCTTTTAAATCTCGATGTTTCTCAAAATGCATTTGAAAACATTGAGCTTGTTGGAATTTGGAGACAATGTCATTTGAAGGAATTAAGCTTAGCACGTAATCATTTTGGAGGAGAAATGATAGGTCCATCACCAAACACATCTGAGTGTTCCCAATATGCCTTAGAGATGCTGAATTTAGATGATAATCAATTAAGCGGTCCAGTACCAGAATCTGTTGGAAGGCTAACCAATTTAAGAGTTTTACATCTCCAGTCAAACAGTTTCACATGTTCAATCCCTAAAGCCTTGGAGAGATTAAGATCATTAGAAGTATTAGATCTGTCTTATAATGATTTAAACGGTTCTATCCCAGGATCATTTGGAAGATTAACATGTTTAAAGCATTTGATCTTGCTATCAAACCGGTTAACAGGTGCAATCCCAACATCCCTAGGAAGACTAGATTCATTACAAACACTCTCTGTAGCTTCAAACTTGTTAACAGGTCCGATCCCAATTTTAGTTGGGCAACTTACCAAACTCGTTGATTTAGATCTCTCTGAAAATTCTTTAGAAGGAGTGGTTTCTGAAGCCCATTTTACTAACCTCTCAATGCTGAGGTACTTGTACATGGGTCCTAATGATAAGTTGATCTTCAATATCTCGCATGAGTGGACGCCTCCATTCCAATTGAGAAGCGTTTACTTTTTATCATGCAAGATTGCAAATGGATTTCCAAAATGGTTGCAAACTCAAAGGAATCTTGAGGTTTTGGAGTTGTCTAATACTAGCCTACATGGACTTCTACCAACATTCTTCTGGAAGATGCCCAAGCTTTATGCAGTAGATCTCTCTTACAACAAATTCAGTGGATCTATGATAAATCTTCCTTTTAGCAAATATATTAATTATTTGCTTCTACATGACAACCTTTTAAACGGGCCGCTTCCAATGTCACTGTGCAGAAGTACACACTTGCTAAGTCTCGATGTTTCTAGCAATCGGTTATCAGAAAATATTCCTGACTGTGTAGGGAATCTACAGGACTTGAGGATTCTTATACTTAATTCAAATAGGTTTTATGGAGTTCTTCCAAATTCTTTAGGAAACATTTCTTCATCATTGGTATGGTTAAAACTGAATGATTGTAACTTTAGTGGCGAACTTCTGCCCAATATGGAGAACTTGAGATCCTTAAAAGTTTTGGATCTGGGCAATAACGAATTCTCTGGAAGCTTACGTAAATGGATTGGAGAAAATGTTACAGAATTGATGATTGAGAAAACAACTTCATAGGAGGTATTCCTCAATCTTTGTGCAAATACCCAAATCTTCATATTTTAGACATTGCACACAACAACTTAAAAGGATCCATACCTCGTTGTTTCGGAGAGTTGAGAGGGATGATTGAGAAAACATTTTCAAGTCTCCGAAATGGTAGTTTTAGTTCTTATGCTGGTGTGGATCAGGTCATGAAAGGAATTCAACTTGGTTATACAAGAAATTTGGATTTTGTTATTAACATGGACCTTTCAAGCAATAAACTAACAGGAGAAATCCCTCTGGAGATAACTGCACTTGTGTTGTTGATGGGTCTCGATTTGTCTCATAATCACCTGAGTGGAAGCATTCCGGATAACATCGGAAACATGAAAGCCTTAGGTGTTGTTTGTTTTTCAGAGGTAAAATGTCAGAAGACTGCGAAACCACATCTGCCAACATCTGTAGCAGAAGATGTGGACCAAAACTCTGCAGTCTGCAACAAGAAGACTGTTTGTTTTTTAACATCTGCAGACTGCTAAAATAAGCTGAAATTTAAATAAACTGAAATATAAATAAAAAAGGTCTTCAACATCAAAATTTAAATAATAGTCAACAACACTGAAATAATATTCATAATACCACAAACATTTTTTAAATCATTTATTCCGTATTTTGCATTAACTGCTCAGCAAAAGGTGTTGATTTTTGTTCTTCTTGGAACTTGCATGATAATTGGTGATGGTGTTTTCACTCCTGCTATATCAGGTAATTATCTTATAATATTAATGGTGGTGATTTGGCCCGTTTACTGATAACGGGTCAATTTGGGTGGGTTTTTGTTATAATTGGGTCAAAATGGTTATGATTTAATCAAAAAGTTAGATTATTTTTCGTAATCACAGTTAGTATATATTATACTTGCAAAAATTTTGACCCATTTATTGATAACCGGATCAATTTGGGTTGTGTTTTATTGTAAACGGGTCAACGGGTTTTGTTTTATTTAAAAAAAATAGATTACTGTTAAGGCAATCCATATGTTGTAAATTTGTAATCATAAATAACACATTTATTACTTATAAAATTTTTTGACCAGTTTACAGATACAGAGTCAAAAAATAAAAATAACACATAAAGTTGTATTATGTTCTCAAGTTTACGCTCACAAATTCCGATTTTATGCTCCCCTGCTCGTTCTAATATGCTGCATTTGGGTATTGAGTTTAGAACTAGGCTAAATAATCTCTCAATGACTACCTTTAGCAGCAGTAGTAGCAGCGGCCGTGTACCGACACGACGGGTCAAGTTATCGACGGAAGCAGACATACATATACATACACAAACACAAACACACTGTAGCATGCGATTAACAAGATTTAGCACAAATTAGAACCTAACTACAATACAATCACTTAACAAATCATTTTCAGTTTCACCTAATGAAAAGAATAGAAAGAAACCCTAAAATGAAAAGAATAGAAAGAAAGCATACCTTCAAGAAGATGCCGGAGCAGCGGCGGCAGCGTGGTGAATGGAGCGGCGGCGGCAGTGGAGAGGATGAGGAGTGGAGTTAGCCGGCTTGGAGCGGAGGAGGTGTGGAGCGACCGGCGGCTTGGTGAGGATGAAGGAGTTGAATAGGGTTAGGAGGAGGATGATGATCGGTTATAAGCTAAAATGTGTAGAAGAGGTTAAAGAAGTGATAATACCAACACTTCTGGGAGAAGAGGGCGCGCAGACGTTTTTTAATGAAACGTCTTCGAAAAAACAAACACACTGCAGAGCCCAACGTCTGCGCGCCCTCTTCTCAGTGCAGACAAAAGAGGTGGAGAAGTCCTACTGAGGAAAAACAAACAGCACCTTAGATTCTCTTGATTTATCAGGAAACTTATTAACAGGGATGATCCCTCCAAGCATGGCAGCTTTGAACTTTCTAAGCTTTATGAATTTGTCACACAACAACTTGTCGGGAAGAATTCCAACCGGAAATCAATTGCAAACACTTATCGACCCGTCAATATATGCCGGTAACAGGGATCTGTGTGGTGCCCCTCTGCCAAATAATTGTTCCAGTCATGAAAACCCACCAACTACGATAAGCAAGCACAAATATGAGGATGCTAATGAGCCAAAGAAGGTATGGTTTTACATGGACATCATGTGTGGCTTTGCAACAGGTTTTTGGGGTGTTATTGGAGTCTTGTCATTCGAGAAGCAGTGGAGACGGAAGCTTTTTCTGATTGCAGAGGCAGCAATGGATAAGGTATACGTGATGGTTGCGGTCAGATTTTCCAAGATTAAAAGGGGCAGAGAAGCCAAATAAATTCTTATAAATTGTAATGTTGTATGAAAAATATTATTTTGCTTTTGAATACTTCTGTTGTACTACATGTTTGTAATCATGGGTGTGCTTTATATAAACAGAAATACTGCAATACATGAGATAGAATACATGAAGGTGACAAAAGAAGTTGACCGAAGATCAGAAATGCAAGTCAAAAAAATCATGTGAAGAAAACAGGTTTGCTATTTGTTTGAATACTATTCGGTTCATAGCTTCAGTCTCATCCATTACTAATTTGAATTTGATTTTGCAGTGGTGTTTTGAAAAGAAATAAAAGAGCAAAAACAGTAACGATGAGAGGTATGTAATAAATGTTGTTGAAAGAACCAATCTCTGATTCTTTCGTCTTCGTTAATCTCTCGTGACTCTTGCAACAAAATCGATACATAATGCAAAAGTATAACCCATGCCAGCATCTCTCAGTCATTTCATCAAACACCTTGTGTGCGCCTTGAAACTTCTAATTCAAAACAACGTTAATAAAGATTGACATCTAGTACATATAGAATCCGGGGTTGTTGTTGGGTAAAATTATAAGATTTATTGTTTTACTTTAGAATTATAAGCTTTTCATTATAAATATAGTAAAAATTGAAACCTTTTTTGATCTTCTAATACTATTTTTCATTTATGATTGTTTTAAGGTTGATTTTCATTAAATATTTAAAGTTTCTCTTTTCTTTTTTAGTTTTGGTACTGTATCAACTTAACCGAACCCAACGAAATTCATGTCGACTCTTCGCCCAAATTTTACCGACGTATGCGAGTTGTTTTTGTTTTGTTTTGGCTCCGGCACTAAAACTAACGTAACCGAAACCAACCAAATTTTACCAAATATTCATGTCGTTCTAGCAACACCCAGGTTTTACCAATCAAATACACGTCATTTTAAATATGTTATTTCTTTATATTTGTTTTTTAAATATGTAAATGTTTTTTAGCAGAAGTTATACGAGTTCGCTACTGTTTTTATTGTATAGGAGTTTCAATACTATTTTGAACTTTTACTAATTTACTTTTTGTGTTAATTTTTTTTTTCAAATTATTGCCAATACCAAGGTCTTTGTACATCTCTGTTTTCACTTATCATTTAGAATCTTTTGTAAATTAATATATTTTTTTTAAAACATTAATTATATATCAAAAACCTTACGGGTTTTTGAGGAACGTTTAAATAAAACAAAATAAAATAAAGAAACACCGCACTACCACAGTCGCTAAAATAGATAAACCACCACTTTTATATGAGGATAGGGAGTTTACTTTGTTCACTTCAAAAGCATATGGAGATTTGTAGCTCATATCACTTGTGAATTTGTTAAGAAAAGAATTTGTTTTCTAGTAAAAAACAGGGCTATGTAGTTGATAATATTACTTAAACTACTATCATTCTATAGCGACTGTAATGTAATATATAACATATATTGTATTTGTAGTGTATTTAATAAAATAAGAAACTATATCAACATATATGTATAGATGATTCTGTAGTTAACAATATCATCATTACCAAAAATATTATGTAATTATTTATATCAATAGTATGGAATGAAAGAGGGACGGGGATTGTGATCTCTTACAGTATATATTATCAAAAAGTTTAATACAAACTAACAATTTTGGAAAAAAGAATTCAGTTCGATCCATTTTGGATAAGCCATACTCTCTGAGACTAGCTCAAGACAGATAAATCATACATAAGATAAAATATATAGTCGTATACATCACTAGATATTTTGATTATTTTCATGTTGCATTTTCTTGCCAAATTACGTGGGATTAGCAACAACTTTCATTTTCTATACAACCAGATTGTATTATATTAGTAGCTAGAATACAAATTTCATTTTCATATGCATAAGTTTGTATATACATATACTTGTTTAACAAATTTCAATTTCATTTTCCAAATGATCATTCAAGAAGAATACATATACTTGTTTAACAAATAATACGTGTATAACTACTAGGGTAAATTTAAAATATAAAGTACAACAAAAATGAGAAAGGTGAGAAGAAATCTAATCGATTGATCTTAAATTTGGATGATAGAGATTAATTGAAGAATAAAAATTGATGAAAAAGACATAAAGATAATAACCCACTTATGATGACTTTCTCTCTCCACATGCAAGACACATGCCAATTTCTACATCATTTTAAAACGTCTATAACTTTTTCATACGACATTTTTTTAAGAATTTTTTTTTACCATAATAACAAACGTTTTTCTATTTTTAATATGAATATCATATTGTTATATAAAAATAAAAAAAAAGTTAGTGGGTTTTTTTATATTGTGTTATTTGGTTGTTTATTAAGTTTTTTAATTGAGTTTTTCTATGCATTGTGTAATAAATTTTGGTCATTGTGTTTTTCAATTGGTACTCATATTAAAGATAAAATTTAAAACAAAGATTACATTATTGTGTTTTTATGCTCAACATTTGTCTTTATACTTATCATTGTGTTTTAGTCACTGTGATCAACATTCACTTAAGTTGAGACAAATAATATTATGTTCATTGTGTATTAGTTCAAGTCATTGTATGTTATGTAGATTTCATTGTGTATTACGTTTCAGGTCATTGTGTTATATGTATTTACCATTGTGTCTTACGTTTCAGGCCATTTTGTTATATGTATTCATTATTGTGTTTTACGTTTCAGGTTATTATGTAATATGTATTCATCATTGTGTATTATGTATTAGATAATTCGTTGGTATTATATTTACATATTATTACACAATGGTGTTATTGGTATTTAAAAAAACACAATGATCAGTTGAAAGACTCAATGGTGAAAAAAACAAATTGACAAACAAAGAGACACAAAGACGAAAAAAGACACAATGACGTAAAAAAATACTTTAATATAACAAAATCATACTCATATTAAAGATAAAAAAAAGCTTGTTATTATGGTGAATTTTAATTTAAAAAAATATCATATGAAAAAGTTATAGACGTTTAAAAATGATTGGGAATTAACACGTGAATTGCATGCAGAGAGAGAAAATGTGTACTATTACTTTGATACCATTTTTCCTTTAGTCCCTACCTAACACATGTCAATTAATTATGGTTTCTTACACTTCTTATTTTTGTTGCACTTTGTAGAATAACTCAACCCTAACTACTAATAATAAAAGATATAATACTTTTATAAATACTTCTTTAGCGACAAGTAACAAAAACATGTTATCTACGTTTCAGTCCATTGTGTTATATGTATTTATTATTGTGTTTTACGTTTCAGGTTATTATGTAATATGTATTCATCATTGTGTATTATGTATTAGACAATTCATTGGTATTATATTTACATACTAGTTTGAGGCCCGTGTATTACACGGAATATTGATGAAACTTTTAAAATTTAAACACTAAGCAAAAATACAATCATCAACACAATTATCATATATAATTAATATTGAGTTTGAAAAGTATTTATTGACTTATTGACTTTTTCAAAAACGTCATTTTTAAAAGCCAGAATCTGGGACTTTTAGAAAATTGTTTTTTAACATTTTCAAAAGGCTAAAAATAAAAGGGATTTTTGCGATTGTCAAACACCTTTTACTTAGTGGCTTTTTGAAAACGCCAATAAGTCAATAAGGTGTTTTAAACTCAATCACAAACATGGTATAATGCAATTACAATTAGCAATAAAATTACAGAAATTACTAAATAAACGTTACACAAATATTTTTCAAATAAGGAAAAAAATTCCATAGACATTACGTTTGTGGTTGTAATAATCAATATACTATGTTTATAAAAAATTTGGGGCTTTTAGATAACGGTTTTTTCAATATTTTTAATAAGCTTGTATCAAAATAAATCAATATAAAAAATTACCATGTAACATAAGACTTTAACAACAATGACGTGCTAACAAAAAGTGATATATTTTTTTTTATATTGTAGTAACATTAGGTAACATTAGATATTATGCTATTATATATGAAAAAAAAGAACATTATAAAGGCATCGTCAAGTAATAAAAGAAACTAAACAAAAGGTTACTTTTGGTATATTATTCAACACCACTCCAATAGTAAAAAATACAAAAACATATATGTTAGTTATTTTTTTTACCTAACAGAAATTTTAATACAAACTATTAATTTGTAATATTAATACTTATCAACAATGGTGCCTGTTCAAGTAATATTGTCAATAAGTGAACAATGTTGTGAAACTTGAATCCGTGTAATCCACCACCAAAATCCTCATAGGGTGCAACGCTGGACTTCAGGAAGAGATTTACTTCTAGGTGCAACGCTGGACTTCAAGAAGAGATTTACTTCTTTTTTTTTTTTTGCCATTATACACATACTTGTATTTAGGACTGAATTCACCAAATATGTATTTAATATTTTAATTTTTTTAATATGCTCCCATGAACCATGTATCCTAACAATTAAAAAGAATAAAAATGTTTAAAAAAAACAATATAAATGATAATATACATGAAACTAATGTGTATATATAAACACACATAACATATTATTCCTCTTGATTAATCAATATCATGTCTTTTGAGAAAAGAATAAAAAAATTGTGAAGTTACCTGATAATAAGGTATTGAGTGAACTAATAAGCTAATCAGGTATTGAGTGAATTAATAGAACATGAAAATAGATGGATATAAAGGAGAAAGTTGTGAAGTTACCTGATAATAGGCAGCAACGAGAAATAGATGACGATTTGGGTTTGCATTGGGAAGAAAAAGGTTGACCATAATAAGTCATCATAATTATATGACCATGATGTACTACAAAATAAGTTTCCACACCTATAGGCATTAAACAATTATTATCTTCTAGATAGGCAAAGTTAGGAACCATAGTCTTCTCAATATTAGAAATCTATAATAAGCGAGCAGGTAGGTGCTACAAATAAAAATTACTTGTTTACAATATAAATTAGTGCTTAAATTTAAATAAAAGGTTGGATAAAGAACATAAAAAGAATTATGTTTTAATACTAACAAAGTGATGTTGGATTGCTAAATCAAAAGTAAACCTATGCTGGAACCACTATATGATTTTCAACTGGAACATTAACACCATCATCTTCATTACTAAAATCACTATTTGTTCATTCAATCATTCACATTCAATCAACTGTAAATTACATTTACAAAAATAATGATAATAATAAATAACAGGGGTTTTGATAAAAAAGAATTCGATTTGACTTTTGGTGAACTCGGAATCAATAAAAAGGTTTTGTGATGAACATAGATTATTCAGTAAAAGATAATTCAACTTTACCAAATCAAATAATGGTTTGATCTTCACTTTTGGACACGAAAAGGAACAGGTGTTAACGATCTATAATCGATATCAGAGGATGTGGTGGTGGTGGCCGTAGAGAGGGGCGATAGCAGTGGTGGTGGTAGCCGCGGCCGTGGAGAGGGGCTATTACGTTGTCAGCACTGGTGGTGGTGGAGGCCATGGAGAGGGCCGATAGTAGTGGAGTTGAGAGAATTTTGGGATTTAGGGTTTGATTGGAATAAAAGATAGTAAGTTTGAATAACAATAAAGTGGGTGGGTAATGACCCATGTAGGATCCATATTTTAGAAAATGGGTTAAAAAGTATGAGAATGGATGAGAGTGTGACAAGTGGCATGTAGTAGTAGTTATTTATTAGAGTAGTAAGATTATTACACAATGATCAGTTGAAAGACACAATGGTGAAAAAAACACATTGACAAACAAAAAGACACAAAGACGAAAAACGACACAATGGTAAGAAAAAAAGACACAATGACGTAAAAAAAATACTTTAATATAACAAAATCATACTCATATTAAAGATAAAAAAAAGCTTGTTATTATGGTGAATTTTAATTTAAAAAAATATCATATGAAAAAGTTATAGACGTTTAAAAATGATTGGGAATTAACACGTGACTTGCATGCGGAGAGAGAAAATGTGTACTATTACTTTGATACCATTTTTCCTTTGGTCTCTACCTAACACATGTCAATTAATTATGGTTTCTCACACTTCTTATTTTTGTTGCACTTTGTAGAATAACTCAACCCTAACTACTAATAATAAAAGATATAATACTTTTATAAATACTTCTTTAGCGACAAGTAACAAAAACATGTTATCTTAAGTATAAGTAACAAAACATCCAAATTCTAAGAAATTTTATAAATATGGGTAATTTTGAAATTAGCAACACCAGTGCCATTATATGATACGCCCATCAGAAAGGCCAATCAGCCCATTAATCATCCTGCAGCCCAGAAGGCAGTTTTAGTCTTAGATATCACACCTCACACGTATGTATAACTAGACGGGCGTCCTCGCGATGCAGCGGGAAATACGGACCTTGGTAATTACATTATAGATTTATGAGAGCTCGTCGTTTCGTTTGTAATTGTGAAATCATTTATTGGTATATGTAGATTCATAGTTCTTATTTTAAAATCATTTTAATATCGAAGTTCAAACAAAAAGAACCTAACCATTGTTAATGGTTTGATTTTGTTGGGTAACTTTCAACGGTTTAGTTTCAATTTTTGGTGACCAAAAATCGTTAATAATGGATTGGATTATGATTTAATTTAAGTCCATTAAAATCGAACGGCAAACGGCTATATGTAAAATTTTATATTTCTAACTAAAAAGAAACTATGACAATATCATACTCAAATTAAAGAGAATTAAATATTCATTTTTATGGTGTAATTTTTAAGAAATAATATTAACGTATGAGAAAGATATAAGCGTTTAAAAATCGTAAGGGTATTTGAGTTAAAAACGAAATTATGAATAATAGATAGTTAAAAGATAAAAGACAAAAGTTATAATCTTATAATGCAAATAGTTAAAAAGTATTTATTTTCCATATGTTTTCAAAATCGTTGGGTAATGCCCAAGATGAATACTTAAAAAAGACCCTTATATAGAAAAAGAAACAAAAAAAAAAAAGAGTGAAACACCAAAGTTACCAGAATTAATAAAACCACAACCCTTTTTCATAACCACAATTGCCATGGTACGGTACTAACCAACGGGATCAGGCGAATCGTATATAGCTTGAGCCTGATATGCCGTTTTTAAAATGTTATAATAAAAACTAGTGAAACTAAAACCCAGTGTTTAAAAAACCGGTAGAAACCGTTAAACCGGATTTTGCATAGCAGGCCGGTATTTGTCACCAGTTTGCTTGAATATCGTACGGTGGTTTTTGTCTAAAATATTAGTTTTTATCGGCAAACCGGTTTTAAGTCCGAGAAATTTTTTATTTTTGTGAACCATATTTTTTCAAAATTACTTTTAACCCAACAATTAACATTCAAACGTGTAAACTTCAGGATATTTTTTTAATATTAAGAGTTTTTTGTATTATTTTTTTAATATGGGCTAACTTTTGGATTATTTTTTGTTATAGAATCATTTAGTTTTGGATTATTTTTAGATTGAAGTTACATTTATAGAAATTTATAAGGTAAATTATTCAACCGGTTGAACCTCTCGGAAACAAGTTCAACCGGTTGTACCAATTTTAGTCCAGTCCGTACAAATAAAATATTGGTTTTTATAACACTGCTAAAACCCACTACTTCTAATAGGATAGTATCAGGTGGTTACCATTACAACCACCCCATTTTTTTCAAGAGAGTTTACTTTGTTGACTTCAAAAGTGTGTGAAAACTTAGAGCATTCCCAATGGGTTCTCCATATCCATCTTTATTTCTAAAATCTAGAAAAAACATCCAAATAATCACTAAAACTCATTCTCTATCTCCAAACTCCATCTCTAAATTTGAGTGAAATGATATAAGAAGCCTTCAAATTTAGAGTGTTTCACAATACTCCATTTCCATCTAGCCTTCTATAAATTTATATTAGAAATCATTTTATATTGAAAATAATAATAAGACAAATGAATATAGAGATGGTAATGGAGAATGAGTTGGAGAAGGTTATTAGAAAATGAGGTATAAATTAAAGAAATTATTTTTTTTTGAGTTAAATTTTAAAGATAAAGATAGAGAACCCATTGAGAATGCTCTTACAGGCTTACAACTATCATCCCCTAATTAATGGACTTGTTAAATTAACCTAGTTTGTTTTATCATGTGAAGTAGGGCCTTTAGTTATTGTATTAGGTTAAATACCCATGTAAACAAGGATTGGATAAAATATATTAAGAAAAGAATAAAACAATGTAATATATTTACACTAATTTGATATTAGATACATAATATGAATATATATTTTAACGTTGAATAAAATAAAAATTACATATAATGAAACAAAAAGAAATAAGTAAATTAGACGGTAAAGTTTAGCCCCCGCTTTTGGGTGCCGAGCCGACTAAATCTTAGCCGGCGTTTTAAATTCAATAACTACTTCTTAGGAAAAAAATTATGGTGAAATAGACTGTTTGGTAATTTTCCCAAGTTTATTTGGCATTCAAATTCAAACTACAACTACAGTATTCGTCGAAAAAAAAGGTATCCATTTGAAAAGGCTTAATATCACTACTGCAGAAGAGAAAAAGTCTTCCACGGGCCACACCAACTTGCAAAGTCTTCCATTACATTAACAAATGTAGTATGTTCATCATATAAATCAGATTCAATCTCATTATCTAAATCATATTCAACTGAATGATGGGGCTTCATCTAATTTTCTTAAGCATTTTTTTGTTCACAACCAAATATACTTGTTTGGGTGCTCAATATTCGATTGTAAGCTGCCATGAACCAGAGAGGCTAGCACTACTCAAGTTGAAAGACGGTGTCAAAGATGATTTCAATATGTTGTCATCATGGGTTGGTGTTGATTGTTGCTCATGGGACCGAGTTCGTTGCGACAGTGCCACCGGAAGAGCTGTTGGTCTTCACCTCAGAGGAAATGCAGGGAAACTTTCTTATTCATGTTGGGTAGCAGGCATAAGCAAGAGCACCACTGCTGAAGATGACTATACAGTTGGTGAAGATCACTACCTAGTTGGTGAAGATGTCAACTCTTCTTTGGCCGAACTAAGGTATTTAAAATATTTGGACTTGAGCGGGAATGATTTTCAAGGATGGCAGATCTCGGAGTTCATCGGTTCCTTGAAGCAGTTAAGTTACCTAAATCTCTCTAATGCAGGCTTTAGTGGTAATATTCCCCATCACATTGGAAATATTTCAAATCTAAAAGTTCTTGATCTTAGTTCAACAACACACACACAAACATTAACCGTAGATGATTTGGTATGGATTTCTGGTCTTTTGTCACTCGAGTATCTTGACTTGAATGGTGTGAATCTTAGTGGGGCAAAAAATCGTGACATGGTGTTTTACATGATTCCTTCGGTAATACACTTAAGCTTGTCATGTTGTGGATTTTCAAATGTTGATCTTGCAGGTCCTCATCTTAATTTTAGTAGAATGCTTCCAAATATTGAACACCTTCATCTTAGGGAAAACGCCATCAAAGGTCGATTTCCATCCGTTTTAACAAACATGAGTTCCCTAGTATCCCTTGGCCTTTCAGGAAACCTTCTAAATTCATCTATTCCTTTCATGCCTAGCCTTCTAAAGCTTGATCTTTCCTATAATAACATTAGGCTGATTGACCATATTGGTATATGGAGAAGGTGTAACCTGAAAGAATTGATTGTTTCAGATAGTAATCTTGAAGGAGAAATGCATGGACCATCAACAAATGAATCCATATGCTCCCAATATGCATTAGAGGTGTTGGATTTATCTGGTAATGAATTAAGTGGTTTGATTCCAAAATCACTTGGAATGCTGACAAGTTTAAGAGCATTATATCTTGCATCAAACATATTGCAAGGTCCAATCCCAAAAGCTTTGGGGAGATTAATAATTTTAAAAGCATTATATCTATCTTACAACCAGTTAGATGGTCCCATTCCAACATTTGTTGGCCAACTAACCGAACTTGACCTTTCTTACAATAACTTGAATTATTCAATTCCAAAATCCTTTGGAAGTTTAGCATATTTAACTTACTTGAATCTAGAATGCAATCAGTTAACAGGACCCATTCCGGCATCTCTAGGAACACTTGTCTCATTAAAAGCATTTTCAGTTTCTTCAAATATGTTAAATGGGACTATTCCAGTTTCAATTGGTCAACTCTCCAAGCTAACTCATTTAGATGTGTCAAACAATTATTTAGAAGGAGTGGTTTCCGAAGCCCATTTTTCAAACCTTTCACTGCTAAAATACTTGGACTTAAGTTCTAACAGAAATTTGATATTCAATGTTTCTCGTGAGTGGATACCTCCATTCCAGTTGATAACGATTCGGCTTGGTTCTTGCAATATTTCAAATGATTTCCCCATGTGGATTCTAACCCAAAAGAAACTTGTTGAGTTAGTATTGTCTAATGCTAGCATTTCTGGACCTCTACCCATGTGGTTGCGACAAATGCCCATCATTAGGGCCTTAGATCTCTCTTACAACAACCTTAATGGATCGTTGGGAAACCTTCCTTTCAAGGACCGTCTCAACGGGTTTAAAGATGAATATATGGGTTCATTATATATGCAAAATAACCTTTTTAGTGGGTTGATTCCAAGGTCTTTGTGCACAAGGACAGACTTGGAAATTCTTGATCTTTCAAAAAATAGGTTAACTGGGGAAATACCGAACTGTTTAGTAAATCTTAAAAATTTGGGTATGATGATGTTTAGTTCAAATGAGCTATCTGGCGCCATTCCAAGTTTTTCAGGCCGCACTTTTCCAATGTTGTCATGGTTAAACTTGAATAACAACAACTTCACCGAGAGCTTCCTCAAGATTTGGGGAAGTTACATGCCTTGAGAGTCTTAGATCTAGGTGACAACGAATTTTCGGGTAAGATTCCTGAATGGATTGGAGAAAACCTGACAAGTTTGATGGTTTTGAGGTTGCATAAGAATAACTTCAATGGAAAAATTCCTAACTCTTTATGCAAAAACTCATATCTTCAAATTTTGGATATTGCACACAACAACTTAACGGGACAAGTCCCTCGTTGCTTTGGGGAGTTGTATGGAATGATTGAGGCTAGTCATAAAGATGTTCGTAACGGAAGTCATCCTAGTTCTAATGAAAACATGATTCAGGTTATAAAAGGTTCCAATCTTGATACTCGAAAACTTTGGATTTGGTTTTTAATATGGATCTTTCAAGCAATAAACTCGTTGGACCTATACCTGAAGAGTTAATGACACTTTCTTTGTTGGTGGGTCTCAGTTTGTCTCATAATCATCTAAGTGGGGGCATTCCAAACACAACTGGAAACATGAAGGCTTTAAATTCACTCGATTTATCAGACAACACGTTGACTGGAGGATTCCTACAAGCATAGCATCTTTGTATTTTTTGAGCCATTTGAATCTGTCACATATCAAGTTGCCGGGAAGAATTCCAATGGGATATCAATTACAAACTCTTACCGATCCATCAATATATATTGGTAACGAAGATCTCTGTGGTGCTCCACTGCCAAAGAATTGCTCTAATCATGAGGATACAATCACCACAAGTAAGAACAACTATAGAGAACCTGATGAGCCCGAGTTTTGGTTTTACTTGAGTGTACTGTGTGGTTTAGCAACAGGGTTTTGGGGTGTTATCGGAGTCTTGTTGCTCAATAAACAATGGAGACGTAAGCTTTTTATGTTTGCAGGTGTGACGATGGACATGATATATGTTATGGTCAAGGTGAATGTTTCAAAGATGAAAAGAAAACGAAGAAATGATGCATAAGTCTTTTGAATGCAAGCAATTGCGAAATAAAAAATTATAGAGAATATAATCTGTAATCATCATTCATTTTAAGTTTGTGTAATTATCATTCATTTTAAGTTTGTATCATCAATGCATAAATGATGCACAATGAAAACTGCACCACATGGGATCAACCCTCCAAGTCTATTTTCTATTTAAGTAATTCAACTCAAGATGAATTTAATAAATTGACTAAATTCATTTCATCTAAGCACCTCATCGAACACAAGGGGAGCATCAAGTCGCTTAATAATGATTTGCTTAATTAGATAATTGGCTTCAGCCTCTCAAACACTACTTCATTTTGCTTAGTAAATTCAAATAAAAACCCAACTATCACCGCAGAGAACTCATTGCAATATCCATTGACCAACATTAAAAAAGCCACAATTTCTAACCTTGCAAACAAAGCTTGTTAATTTAGTTATTGAGCCTCAGGTTGAGTCGTGTATGGAAAGATCATTTAGGCCCGCCAAGCCTTAACTCTTGTGTATTTTTATGCTTTAAGTCTTTGAGCTTCTATGTATTAGTTAATCTCGCAGTGCACATCCGAGTTTTGGCTCGTTTAAGGTATGCAAAACTCGTTTAAGGTATTGCATACGAGCTCAAACCCATCTTAGGATCGCTAAATGTCTTAAATTCTCACCATATAAAATATTAAAAAAAAAATTATATAATTTAATTATTAAATAATAAACAAGCCAAACTCGAGCTTGAAAAAGAGATTCATAACTCATAAGCCTAGCTCAAACTTTAAAAAAAGAGCTCCTTTGCACCCCGGCTAAAATTCATAAACACAATAACACATAAGAACGAAAAACATGTTGGAAGTAATTTCAGACTCCAAGTCACAAGTCGGTGAACTTGAGGGACCAAGGATGACAAGTTGGTCATAGTTGGTTATGTTTCCTAATTGTATTGTAATTATAATAGGTAATGTCTTGACTAGGAAGTTAGGTTAGTCTATATAAACCAAGTAATTGTTAGGCATTATAGAGTGTAGTGTGGTGGTGTGAGATGCAACCGAGTTAGGGTTCATCCAAGAGGCACACACGAGATGTAACCGAGTTAGGGTTCATCTAGATGTAACCGAGTTAGGGTTCATCAAGAGTCAAACCGAGTTAGGGTTTGATAGTTTGTAATCAGTTTTTCGAATGACATTTTCTGATTAATATAAACGAGAGTTATTCGTTTAGTTTGTGTGTTGATTATCGATCCGGGACTTGAAAACACCAATTAAAAAACCCAATCAATTGAACTGTAATATGATTTGTTAACTGCAATAGATTTAGCTTTTAAAATATTTATTCACACAAACAGCCAGACAATCACCAATTCCTTATTCTTCAAATCCAATTCAACCTTCAACGTCATTTACTATCCAAATTCATAATAAACACATTAACATATGAATAACGAAGAAACCTGATAAAAAAACTAACCTAAGCATTTCATCGAACACATGGTGAGCATCAACTTTCTTAATAATATTATTAGTTTCAAAATAAGTATTCACATAAACATAATCATCGATCTCCTTATTCTTCATCAAACGCGCTTCAACCTTCAACTTCACTTAGTAACCAATTCAAATGAAATCCCAACAACCACTGCCAAAGCGAACACATCCCAATATCCATAGACGAACACACCATCGGCCGCAACGCGTACCCGGCAACAGCTTCACTCACTTCCTCTGGATCAATCAGTCACTTGGGTGTTGAAGAAAAACCATTTGTAGTGGATGGTGCTAACTCATTTGGATTCATTTTAAGCTAACTAGTTTTATATCAGTGGCCCGTTTGACCGCTATTTAATTTAAGAAGACTCAAATTGACCCATTGTTTACTTTGAGTAGACTCAAATTGATTAAAGATTCTAATTAAGATAATATTATTATGCTTATAGTTTATTAGGCTGATTAAGGATACCCTAAATAAAATAACATAATCATGTTTGCAGGTAGTGTGATCTATGCAAGATATTCAAACTCAAGCATTGAAAAGTCAAAACTCAAAATGGAGAACAGTAGAGATGGCAATTGCTTACGGACTGAAACCATTGCAAGGTATGGGACTTGTCCCACATCGGTTGTATGGGCAACTGATGTGGGGTTTAAAAGCCAAATGGATTCCCTCACCTATCATACTAGTCTTTTAGGTTGAGTTCTTCTGTTTGGCTTGTAACATTGGTTACAGAGCCAACCTCAGAGTGGTGCCCACGGAGTGGTGGCCTGGAGGAAGCCAGCCATGACCAACGTGACAGTGACCAACGAGGACTCGGAGTGGTGGCCCACGGAGTGGTGGCATGGAGTGAGCCAGCCGTGACCAACGTGGCCGTGACCAACGAGGACGTTGGCCCTTAAGGAGGATGCATTGTTACGGACGGAAATCATTGCAGGGTATGGGATTTGTCCCACATCGGTTGTATGTGCAACTGTCGGCCCAAAATCTTTGGTCTCCTCGATAAGAATAGAAGCAGTGTCTTTACCAGCCAAGATGTACTCTTCCGGGACCCGGCCCTCAGAACCAAACTTGTATCCTTCTTCAAAGCCCATCTGTCGGCCCGCTTGTTCAGAAGCACGAAGAAGTATTGCAACGCAATTTCCAATGTCATCACTATTGCGGACGTCAGTAATAACCTGTTGAGTAAAACAAACATGTATAAGCTCATACACATTTGAATTGATTATGTTAACAAACAGACTTGGTACCTTGGGAATCGCCGTTGACAGGAGCCACTTCTTATCCGCCTTAGCCCGGATAAGATCCATCTTGTGACCAGCACATTCTAGAGCTTGGTCTCGGCTCTAAGCATTAAGATCAGACAAGCGTTTGTCCTTCGCCGCTGAGTCAGCTTGAAGGACCTTTATCAGTTCGGCTTGGTCATCCAGCTGCTTCTGAAGAGCGGCCTTAGCCTCCTCAGCAACAAGTTGTTGGGCTCTCGCCACCTCCATAGCCCGATGGCTATCCCGGGCATCTGTTAACGCTTTAAGAGCTTCTTTCTTAGTATCCAGCAATTTATGCTCAGTTTCCTCTAACTCGTCGTTCATGGCCAACCAATCACGACGTATCTCCTGATTGGTGGAAACAGTGTTCGCCATGTGGTAAGAGTTGGAGTCCAGAATCTCCTGACGGATGCGACGGCGTTGTCGCTCCCTCTCTGCGGCAGGGAGAATCTCTTGGAGATACTCGTGACAAACGTCCGCATCACTTAACATCGTGTTTCGGCGCAACGACCAGTGAGGGATATGCGAAGCAGTATCTTCTCCTGCTTGAGATGAGGAAGCCTGCCCCCATACGTAAATATACTAACCCCACCCTGGTCCCGGAAGAAATGCTCGTGATGGGGTGGAGACATGTGAAACTGCTCAGCTCAGCCAACCTCTGTTTCCCGGATAGGAGAAGTATCCGATAAATTGATCGGGTCATGAACAGTATTTAAAGGCGAGGTTGGTGGAGTCAGAAGCTGTACAGCAGTTGAACCCTTGAGACCTGAAAAATCTCCAAGGCAAAACTTTTTAGCTATCAGTAAGTGACAAGTTTAAAATATAGTCATAATGGTTTGACACTTACCTTTGGAAACGTCTCAGGAAGACAGCTCTCGAAGACGAGCACCCAAATCAAGAACCTGGGTCTTCTCCTTCTTCTTCTTCTTCTTCTTCTTAGGCGCAACATCGGAAGGCCGCGCTTTCCGCTTGCTAGCAGCCTTAGAAATACCCGCATCCGAAGCCTGAGGTTTGCCCTCGACGGATTGAGGACCACCTTCCTCACCTGTTGGCGGATCGGCGGTGGTCTCCAGGTCCTGCTTGCGGGTCAAACCTACAGTTGAAGACGAAGGGTTAGTAGCACCTATCGATAAACCTCCTTCACAGAGTGATGACTCTTCGCTGGATGACAGAAGAACTATCACTCCGCTTGAGGTAACGGCGGTTACAGGGCGGGGTTGAAAGATACCTTCGCACTTTTTGACTAATTCCTCACCTTGTGCATACATCGCTTCAGAGACAACGGGCTCCGGAGTTAGGGTAGTGGAAAACAGGAAGTTGCCCCGCGTGCGTTCTAAAAACGGCGCATCATGTCGAGCAATGGGGCGGCGCACCATCTTACCCCCCACCTTGTCCAATAAAGTAGACAAAATGGTACCTTCACCTGTAATCAGTAAGAGTTAGAATAACATAATAGAAGAGCTCGGATTGGTACAGACAACAACTTACCTCCGTCAGTGTTCTCGTAGTAAGGTTCTAACGTGGGAAACGGCCACAAACGACTCATCTTAACGTGTACCATCGCCCCCTCATGAATAGGACGCATGGGCGTAGGAGTCTTGGTCAAGGTAAGATACTACGCACAACCTTTGTATTCGGAAGCCGAGATTTCCGGTAATTTGTCCTTCGGTTTCCGATGGGTCATTGCAAACGGGATAGCATCTTCCCGGATCAAGAAAAATTTAAACTTCCACCCATGAAGGCTATGCAGCCATTCAAACCCAATAGACCCTTTACCGGTTGTGGCAAAACTATACCAGTCTTCACGGTAAGTCATTTTGTAAAACACGGCAAACATCCCGACAGAGAGATCATGGTAGTGTGCTTGACAACAGAACTCAAAGTGGCGAT
>NW_027502663.1:0-52579 GCF_021521415.1 Bidens hawaiensis | reverse complement strand
AATTAAAATAAAAAAAACTATTATATCACACGCTTTGTACGCTTTAAATACCTGTTAGAAATCTTGGAAATATATTTATGTAATAATAGCCTACATTCAAGTTAATTAAAATAAAAAAAACTAGTATATCTTACTAGATACACTACAAATCAACTGAACTACAATAAATTACTGTCTCAACTATCAAAAATTTAATTTTAGGTCTATTTTGTTATTCACTCACACTAACATCTATTTTAAAGTTAAATATAAAAAATCAACATCAACTACGCTACAAATACGCAAAACAAAATATAATAATAACATTTACAGTTAATAATAACATTTACAATAATAACATTCACATAATATATTAATATCAAAATATAATAACATTTACAATAATAACATTTACATTAATATAGAAAACCAAATTACATAAAACTAACTCCTAGCATCTGATTCCATATCGGAATCTACATCCGATTCTGGAGTCCTGCCATCAGATTCTGTATCCGAATCTACATCCGGATTCTCTTCTAGAGTATGAGAGGGCATGATCCTCTCGTACATGCCATCCGAGGTGTAGGTGGGGTCCTTAAGCCTATGGAGGCGAAGGTTCACCTGAGTATGGAATGCCCCATAAACGGACACCGCCTTGAAGTGCTCCAAGTCGTTCAACTCGATGTACGCCACCTCGATTCCCGACACTACCATTTCAATGCTGAAATAATCAGCAGTCGTGTACCCAAGCCACCTAACCATTCGGTTAAGTTGTTGGTACGTGAAGGTGTGAGGGTGGACATAGTCCAAAAACCTCACCCTTTGATTCCTCCGGACGGCGGCGGAAAAAAAGTGGAATCGTATGGTGAAAAATGTGGGGTCGTAGTAGATGGGGCATGAGCACCCGGTGCACGTTCGAGCCATGTTGAAGCCATTATCGTAAATTATAATCGGAAGAAAGGTGGATTGTGATTGTGGATTGTGATTATGGATTGTGATTGCGATTGTGACTGGTATTTAAACACCATCGGAACCCGGCGGTACATCTCCCTGACAATTTGAAATTTGCGGCACAAGAAACTTTAAAGGCAATGATGACGTCGCCACTCGTCAAATCAACGTGTGGCCATTAATGACGTTTGGACACGCTTAAAAATATTTTAGTGTGACCATTTATCACTTATAGCCACACATAATAAGTGTATCCGTGACAATAAAAAACTTAGAAAAAATAAGACTAAGATATTCTTTGGTCACACAACCTCATATAAGTGGCCATTAATTACATTTGGACACACTTAAAAATATTTAAGTGTGACAATTTCTCACTTATATCCACACATAATAAGTGTATTCGTGACAATAAAAAACTTATAAAAATAAAAGTAAACTACTATTTGGTCACACAACCTCGTGTAAGTGGGTTAATTACATTTGGACACACTTAAAAATATTTAAGTGTGACAATTTATCACTTATAGCCACACATAATAAGTGTATCCGTGACAATAAAAAACTTATAAAAAACAAAACTAAGATACTCTTTAGTCGCACAACCTCGTATAAGTAGCCATTAATTACATTTGGAAACACTTAAAAATATTTAAGTGTGACCATTTATAACTTATAGCCACACATAATAAGTGTATCCGTGACAATAAAAAACTTATGAAAAATAATAGTAAACTACTCTTTGGTCACACAACCTCGTGTAAGTGGCCATATATTTTAAGCGTTTTAGCCACATAACTAATAAATACAATGGTTGTTCGTCATATTTCGCCACTTTATTAAAAATGTGGCTAGAAAATGTGACATTAGGTCACACAACGTAATATAAGTGGCTATATCTTTTACCTTTTAGACACATATCTTATCAATACAGTAGTCGTTTTGTCAAATTTGGCCACACTATTAAAACATGTGGCTAGTTAAATGTCACAGTTTGTGGCTAATGTATGTGTTTTTGGTCACATGTATCAAAGATCAAACAAACTATGACTGTAAGTCGCATTTCGCCACACGTTTTTATAATGTGGCTAGTTTTTGTCACAGTTTTTTTTCAAAGTGTGGCAAAAAGTACCTGAGTAGGTATAGAATGGTCACGTGAAGAATAATATGTGTGGCCAAAACTATTCTGGAAGGTTTTCAAACATGGTCAAAGACCTTTTAGCCACACATTTAAACCGAAGTGTGGCAAATCGCCCAGACCACATGTGTGGCCGAAGGTCGATATTCACGTAGTGAACGCGCGTTTTTCACGACCTTAGCTTTTACCGGGTCTTTCACAACATGTTAGCCTTTAACGCATCGTTCACAACATGTTTGGCCTATTAATTGTTTTTTTTAATATTACATTATTATAATTAATTTAATCCCTGTTTGGTTTTTCTTTAATAACTTGTAATATATAAACTTATTATAATTAATTTATATATTATTTTTCCTGTTATCAGAAATTTTACTTTCAAACCGAAACTAAATCTCGCCCCAATTAAGAACCTTGGAAAAGACATTTGAAGACTAATTTTTAATTCAACAAGTTGCAACCTTGAACTTTAGACTTTAGAAGCTATCATCACAAATTATTTAGTGCATGGGATAAAATTAATTATTATAAATACATTCTACTAATTTTAAACACGAATATAAAAATGGATTAATTACAAGAAAAAGGTTTTGGTTTTATCAAAATAAAAATGTTAAAAGTGGTAATGATGTTGAATGTAAATATCAGTATGGATGCCAATAGGGTTGAAGAAAAACATTTGTTTTTGATGCAATTGTGAAAATCTAATATGACAGCTGACTAGACGTGTTTGTGAGTAGATTTAATCTCGCACCAGTGATGTATATGGACTCAATACCGCTTCACCATGTAAATGTATTATTTTTCTCTCTTCACTATTTTTTTTATAAATTGTTATTTAATCACAATCACGAAATCACCAAACAATTAATCCAAAGAATTGGCGCATTTATATAACAGACAGTTTCCACAACCTTGACATAGCAAAAACATTTGTTGTTCATATGTACAGGACTAGACACATAAAATATAATAGTGATTATAGAGACCTGTACTTTAACCTGCAAAACAGTCATTCCTGTAACCTTGGTTCCTCATTTTCATGCCTGCTATTTCCTAACTATAAAGCAGTTGGACAAATATTAGATATCCTGAAATCTGCACAAACTATGGTGACTGCAGGCTTGGATGCAGGCCGAGATCCTTCGCTCTATCGAGTGGGAGTTTCTCTAGGTGTATATTACCATAATCAAAATTGAACACATTTACACCCTTCTCTTCGGTTTCAAGGGTTTTTAATGTTTTCTTGCTGTAAATTGTGAAGCATATGGTCATAACAGCTGCAATAATGAAAGAGATTGTGTTGTATATAATTTCCAGTGTACTCATTTGATGATCTCCATATTGCATATCTGCGAACGTCCTTAATAACCGCCCACTACATCAGTAAACCATAATTAAGGCAACACGGAGATGTTCAAGTATATGTGTGATGAATAAGTAAATGAAGAAAAGATGTGTAAAATGGAATAAAAAACTAGAGAAAGTTATCTGTATGATTTACTACAGGTGGTGTTTGGGAGTGCATTTTGAAAGAGCTTATGTGATTTTGAATAATAAAATGGAAATGAGATTTAATAAAATTAACTGTAAGAGAAAAAAGGTTTAGATGTTTCTTTTGTTTGACAAATTATGTATATTTTGTAAATTCAAATATATAGCCATCAATACCTGCTAACCAGTGCAAGCCGGTGTATGGCCTTCAAAGTGTTAAAAGGAAGAAACAAGCATAAGCAAGATTCAGTTATGAATTGATTATTGCGCTTATTTTTTCCGGACCCAACCTGACCCATGTACAAAACATAAAAAAAAAATGTTTTGTGTTGGTTAACGCAACCATTTTATAAAACATGTCAACCAAGCATGGCACGTTTAATAAATGACTTAACAGAAATGCCACCCATTTAATAAGTAGGATACCTTGTTAAAGCTAATATTTAGAATTTAAAAGTGGTCATTTAAAATTGTTAAAATTTAAATAGTGATATTTTATTTCTTAGTTTTCCCTATAAATATTAACCTTCATTCTTGAAATCCTTATCTCCTCTATATTTCCAAAAAACATAATTTATTTGTTGTAATTACTTATTCTCCAATACTTTCCAATTATGTATACATAAAACCAAGTTTGTTAATTAAAAATATATGACAGATAAATAAGCGAAAAAGCATTTGAAAGGACATTGATTCCAAAGAAAAAGTTGATCAGTTGAGACAGCAATTGATAATTCAATATTACTAAAGGTTTTAGTTATCTTTTCAATGAACAAATAAATTGACACAAAGCACAACCCAAACACAACGGCGAGTTTAAGTGGGTCTGACGAGTATAAACATACGAATCCGGTTTGGTTTTAAAAAATGTCTACCTACGCAAACGTATCAACTCGACAACTAGAAAAGGTTGACACTCTACATACTAATCCCTTTGATGGTGAACTCTTATTTAGTATGAAAGAAGCTAGCAAGAACTTGAAGATTGAGTTACCTATAAATATAAATGAAGGCTTCAGGAATCATCCCAACAACGGATCCCCATAGATAGGGCCAAAACATGATACTCGTGACTACTATTGCATAGTTGAAAATGGTGTACGGAAATGGTGAGATCCTAAAGAGTGCAACCATACGAAATTGGTGGAACCAGTCCCCTTCTCCAGCCATCCTAACCATTGCACCCGTCTGTGGCCATTTCTTCAACCATTTCTGCGAGTTTTATTAACAACATGATTTAAGAATGTGTCTGTTGAAAAACTATATTCTTACAATAACAATCTATTTTTTTTATAACAGAAATTAGCATTTTATATGCATCGAAAATACATCTTGGACGACTTTCAACCCATTTGATCCGTTCTAGGCAATTGCTTTTATTTGACAGATTTATAATTGATAAGAATTGTAACTCACATGAATATGATCACGAAAGAATAGACCGATGACATATGGCAACACCATTCCAATAGTGGTTCCAACCATGATTATCACAAATCCAAGACCATAACCAAACATCATCCCTGCAAGCCACATGGAAGGACCAGATGGGAGGAATAACACCGGGAAAACTGCCATAGAGCCTACGAGTATGACAGCAAGAACCGGGCGACCAAATGTTGCGGCCTCCCATTTCATCATTGGAAGTAGAAGCTACAACAAGATCAGAAAAACTCACAAAAAAATACTAGATACCAAAAAGATCAAGCTGTTAACATGAAAAGTTGTGAACAATTTACCATGTCAAAGACAAATGGAACTCCCCATTTGAGTATAAGGATAGAAACTAGAATACTAATAATGGACAATGTTACCGTCTTCAACCACCATTTCCATGGCCTGTTACACCTTTCTATTTGAGGTTGTAGGGACTCAACTTCAATCCTGTCTTCATCATCAGGTATTACCAGTCTCTCAAACTCACCGGCTTCTCTAGCAAAATGCGCAGTCTCATTATTTGCAACTCTCTTTGCAAACTCTCCTGAGGCTGGCATCTTTGCTAATTAACACACCTTAAAGGTATCACAACATATGATTTTAGATTTCCATAATATTATTAAACTGGTTATTACAAGCTCAACTCATGAATGTTAGGCATATTTTCATCAAAAATCTCGTCGATAATTAAACCGAAACATACATTAAATAAAAGATTTTTCATTCAAATAATATATTATTGCTCCAATGAATGTTGAAATCAATTATCATAATAAACACAAGAAACAAAAAAGAAGTATACAAATGAATACAATATTGATGGATGATTAGGGTTTTGATAATACATACAGTGACGTGGAAACGTGGCCTGAAGAGAAGACCGGCAACGTTTGTCGATCTCTTCCGTTTCTTTCTAGTTTTTAGGTTAGAAAGAATCGGTAATGGTCGACAATGGTGGTGGAGGAAAAAGAAGGCCATTGATCAATCTGCATTTTCCATGTCAATAATTGGTTGTTGGTTATGAGTGATGCCTATCCATGAATCTCGTGAGAGAATAAACAAATTCATTATTACTTCCATGGATATATAATGACGAGAAAGAGTGCTCGCGCGATGCAGCGGGTATTTGAACATGGATCTTGGTAATCACGTAACAGTTATGGGCGCTTATGGTTCAGCACGACGTGAAACACAACACAAATAAGTAAATAGGTCGAGTAAAGGTTAAAAATTTTAGAGAATATAGGATTTATTTTATTTTAGAGAATATTATAGAAATATGTAATGATTCATTAAGCTAGTTAATTTAAGGTTAAAAATTGAATTATTATAAAGTTAAAAAAAATGTGTTACTATTTTTTGTATTTAAATTATAAAAGTAAAAAGTTAATGTGATTATTGAAGTTTATTGAATACCCTAAGTTGGATTGTTGTAATTTTTGGAGGTGTTGTTTGTATCTTTGTGAGGAAAAATAGGTAAACATTGGATGCTTTTAACCACCTTTTATATTATGATTGCATATTTAGATTGTATATTCATGCTTTGTTGACTTGTACATTATAAATGACAGCTCGGTATTGAATAAAATTTATATCAAAACGTTGAAAAAAATGAGCCCGTCGCAACGGTAAGTTTCTTTATTTTTTATGATATAATATACATAAAAATAAGAAAGAAAATATAAAAAGTAAATAAAGTTGTCAAGTAGAGGTTAAAGATGAGGGGCAAATTTGTAACTCTTATTTAAATTAACAAAAGTTTAGAATAGATGAGGGGGCAATGTTGTAACTATATTTGAGGAATTGAAACCCACGTGATTTAATGTATCAATGTCTCTTTTGCCCCTATTGAAGGTTGTGCCATGTGTTTGATAGGTTGTATTTTACTTAAAAACGGTGTCTTAATTTGTCCATTTTTCTCTCATTATATATAGTATAGATATTATGTTATTAAAGATTAGGGAATTTTATACGAACAAAATGTAACCATTCATATTTTAAGGTGACAATACATATTTTCATCCATGTGGTTTTTTAGTTGTAGGCAATAGCGAAGGCAGGAAATTTTTTTGTGGGTTTTGGATTTTTTTTTGCTCGAATTTTTTACGGCATTTGAGTTTTTAGGCCAGGATGGTTCGGGTCGATCATTTAATCAGGTGAATAAAATATAGTATCATTATCATAAAAAAGGACATCATCTAACATTCAATAAAATATAAAGTTATATTAAATAAAAAAGATAGTACATATTATTATTGATCCTCATGTGTTTTCATGTTCTGAAAACAATTTAAAACACATTCGACTGTAACTTTAAAAAAGAACTATGTTTCACTATAACACATTCATATAATCGATTGAAGCCTCAAAGTCTTTGATGTGTGGGTAAATGACCATGTTTTAAGTGTTCAATATTATGTGTTTTAATTGTTAATTTGCATCGAACCCGATTACTTTGAGTGGTTTTATGTTTACTGATGCTTGGAGCTTAAAGGAGCTAATTTGGAGTGCTTAAGAGGGCAAGACATCAAGTTATGGATGGAGAAATTCACACGGGAGTTCGAGACGATTAACGAGATTGAAGAAAATAAAAATTACATAATCTGGTACTGTAGCAATCGTAGGCTATGGGTACCAGACCGTAGCCTACGGGTCTGACTGATCATGTGTGCACCGTAAAGCAGAGAATGAAGCCCGTAGCCTACGGCCTTGCTGTAAGCTACGGTTACCTTATTTTCTTGAATTTTCATCCATATTTAAGCCCATAAAACCCTTAAGTCGATCATCCTTCATACCCTATCATCTATCATCATTAGGCGATTTTGGACCCCTCTTCCACCATCCTAACAACTACCAATCACCTCAATCATCTATGATTTTATTCTCTCAACCAAGAATCAAGACATTAGTGATGAACATGCAAGGCTAAAGCTCTCGTGACCAACTCTGGGCATACGGTTGTACTGTAGTTTGGGTTTTTGGTATTTTAAACCTTATTATTGGATTTGGATTTGGTTAATCATTCGGTTAGTCGAATCTTTGCATTTGTTTGTGTGCTTAAACAGTTTTTCATAATTGAATTCATTGAGGTTTTATCAGTTAAATGATTTGTGGATACCAACATTTTGGATTAGGTATCAAAACCTAAACTGCTAATCAATTAGATCATTGTTCAGTTCTGCCAATCGTTCGAATTAAGTTCTGACAATCAGCATAGCCAAATATAGTGTTTTGGTTTATTTATTCAGATAAAGCAATTTCCAATTAGGTTTGATCACTTGTCCAACTTGCTTTACAACCTAAAACTTGGAGTTTGGTTAATTTTCTCTAAATTGTTTTACAACCATATTAATTTTAAAACTGCTTGACATTGTCTGTCTGCTTAACATAATAATTAATAAATCATTAGTCGAACATGCAACTTCCTATGATTCCCTAAGGAGACGAACTTACTTACCCATACTAGTTATAGGTATTTAAGATTATAAATACTTGTTTTTTTATTAAAGCACGACATCTACATAAATCTTGAAGCAATCAAATAAAGAGTTGGTCGACCGACTGTTGTTGTTTAAAGAGTTGGCTTGCTGGCCGACCGTTGTTGTCTAGTTGATGTCTGAAGGTGAGGCGATGGTTGAAGCGTTGGCGCGAACTGGCGAAGAGTTGAAGACAAGTAGATGATGTTTGGACTATGGTCGATAGAAACAGAAATTGATAGGTTGTTCCTTTTGATAGGTTTTAGTTTTAATTAAGAATGTTAACTGGGTTGGGCTTATTCATCCATTAGATGAATAATTTTAGGTATTTTTTATAATCTATATATGGTTTATTATTGACCCATTTATGATGTTTGTTAGTAATTGTTTTAGTTCTTTTTTTTTTTAATAAACATGTTATGTTTCATAAAGGAATATTAAAAAATTCATCACCTAAAAATAATTTAACTAAAATTTTCATAATCAACGGGTTCATATGTTTGTTTTAAACGATATTGGGTTCGCTAGCTGAAAATAACGAGCTCGCTCATTAATTCGATACTATAGGTTATATATAATAGCTGAAAAAGATCGGGTTTGGCCGAACCCGGTGTGTACTATGTGACTCAGCTACTAGTTTTAGGGTGGGATATAATAACGTTTTATGGATTGAGATCACGTGATGTTTACTATAGCAAAGGCAAGGAAAGTCCTAATATCGAACTCGAAGACACGTGAGAACGGCTCAGATTATAAACCCTAATTCAAGTCCTACCCTGAAAGTTTTCTAATTAATTTTATTATTTTATTTTTACTTTGTTTTAATTAATTTAACTAACTTACATAACTTAACGAAACTAACTGGAAAACTTAACGAGGTTTTAACGAATATGGAGAAACGACTACCTAGGCAATAATCTTATTGACAGTTCAACAGTTAACATAAAATCACACGACACCGGGATCTTAAAATAATTAACTAAAGCTTAAAGTTTGCTAGATCACTTCTCGGTCTCACCAACTAACCCTCACAAATCTAAGAAGATTGAATAAATGCATCGGGATAAAGATTACTAAGGTACCCTAATGACGCATCTCCTCTCGAACTCAACGACACAAAACCCGCTTAAAATTGGTACTAGTAATTCTAGCGATAAAGGGGTAACAAAATGTAACCCGATCTAAGACACTTGTTTGCACGCAAAACTAAACTAGACAAGACCAAAACTCGCTTTCGGGCAATTCTAACCTAACCGAAAAATACGCGAGACATACCGACTCCATATTACCTCTCGGTCGCAAGGAAGGTGAACCTATTGAGTCTCACTCAAGATTCCTATGGTAGTACTAACCATGACAAGATCAAAAACACCAAGTCTAAGACCTAAACGTAGAACCCTAACAGAACGACACACAATCAATCAATCAAAGTAATACGCGGAATCAAAAGAAATAATTATATAAAAACAATAATTTAACAAATAAAAGATCGAATTAAATAAAGCTTTTCAATAAAAATACGTCATGTGATCAATCAAAACCAGATAAATCGTCAAACAAAATCAGTATTCATCTCAACTTAGGCAGTTCTATAAGTTTAGCCAACAATCATGATAAAAACAATAACCATGATAATATTAAATGAAAACATGATTAAGTCAGGAAATTTAAATAAATATATCCAAGATGGATGAGTAGGAAACCAACCAAAAAAAAATCTTGAAACAACCTCCACACTTTAGTCCAACCTTTACTTCTCCAATTCCCGTTTTGGTCTTTAATTTGCTCCCTGCCGATGTCACTATTTGCGATCGAAACTCCTATCTCTTTTTCAGCCATCAAAAAATATATATCTCCAGTTAACCTACGACCACTTTTTATTACTTTTGAGGTGGGCCCATGCTTCTTTTAGTGGGCCAATGGATGATACATCAATTAAAGAAGACATTTTCTTTCTGTGGCCATTGTACAAAACAAATAGAACATTCGTAATGTAATTTTGTAACTTAAAATTCATATTAATTAATTCTCTTTTTTTTTTCTACTCTTTTTAAATGCATGTTATCATTTTTATGTTAGACAATTTAGTCATGAGATGAACGACTAGTAATAGTGATAATCATAATAATTATATTCAACAATTAAGTCGTTGATCACAGATTTAATAAAAGACTCCAATTTAGAACGTTATCTCTTGACATCATTAAAATTCGAATATGAGCCAAATAGAGATAATATTAAATTAAAAACTAGCTCAAAAGTATTAAAGTGGTAAGAATATTTATATTATAATATATATATATATATATATATATCTTAAACCATATCAAAGCTAGTTGGGCCTACCGACACATTCCTAATCTGTGACATTCGTCAAAATCGGGTCCCGTTTGTACTCGTTTCTATTCGTTTATGATCCGTTTATCATGTAAACCGACCCATTTTGTAAATCAAAACTTATGATATAATCAAAATGATGGTTTTTATGTTACAATATTGTTTTACACTTGTTGGGCTTTATAAACATCCTTTCCGGGTCTTAAAACGCGTTAAAATCACTTAAAACGAACTTCGGGTGCCATTCGGCCATTTTTGAAAATTATAAAAATAATTCTAGACCAACTTGTCTCCTTTGTCTCCTTGTTCGGTTTATCATCCATTAAATCCAAGTTTTAACCACCAAATCTCTTGTTTAACCAAATTAAGCCCTTCCTATAAATACCCAACCCTTTCCCACATAAATGCTTGCTCATAAACTCTTTCCTCACCCAAATTCAAGAATCATACAAGGTTATATTCATGTTTATGTTGGGTTTGACTTTCAAAGTCAAACTTATGTAGTTTTTACATTTTAACTAACTTACTAACTCTTATTAATACTTGAAGTATATGGCACAACATATATATAATATACACCCCTTGTCACCTTTGGTAGTTACTTTTCCGGCCCCGGTTGGTTTAGTATCAGGCCTCGTAAGGCAAGGATTCATGGAGAACTTCATGTTCTTAATATATATATATATATATATATATATAACTTATATGACTTGTTTATAAATACTAACCATGTCTAACTTCTACTCATTTTAGTTTGTTTGTCATATTTACAAGTTCCATGGTTAAGGGTTCTAAGTGTCTAGCCTCGGTTCAACCGTAAATAGCTCTAGACCATAAACCGAACTTTGTTTACTAGTTTTTGTTAAATAATTGTTTAAACATGCTTTATATTAGATATAAGTTTCCAAAATCATTTATAAGTTATTATAAAAGTTCTTTGATATTTGGGCATGTGGAAACCCATCTATGAACTTATTATGAGATGGAAACCAAACCAAACCAAACTAAACTGATTTTCACTCTCTTAAGACACACAAGTGTGTTTTTAGCTATCAAGACTTGTATATTTATTTAAAAATACATTACAAACAGATTTTAAATATTTTATTAAAGTACTTGGAATGTTGAATCCAAATTGATCTTATAACAAAGTTTGGATCTAGAAAACCGAACACTCGCTTAACGTGCGTTGTTAGTTCTAAAACAATAGAACTACATACTTTTGGTTAAGTGTTAATATACTTTTATGAGTTAACTCATAGCATTTAATATTTTGGAAAGTTGACTTTGGGTTTGACCAATTATCAAGACCCGAACCAACAACCCTAATACTCGTTAAAAACCCGTTTCAGTATCTATATTCCAAAGGGACTTGCATTCTTGCATTTTTATCCACCTTATTACTTAACATAGGTTGAGTAAATATTAAGGTTAGATACCTTAACCCGGTTTCGAGCAAACTAACATTTTTAAGGGTTATTATTATAAATTCTTAAATGGTTACTTTTTAAACCTTAAACTTTAATTGTTTACATTTCTTATCTTTTATTTTTAAAGTTTCCCAAAACAACCTTTCTAATACAAGGCTTTTATTTTTATTTAGGCTTTGCTCGTTAGACCCGTTCTTCCGATTACCGACTTTTTCAGAATCAAGTTTCTTACTTAAAAGTGAGTGCTTTCATACCCCGTTTTCCATCTTTCGTTTTGTGGGTGATATTGCATCTTATTCAAACTAATGCTTTATACTTGAGTCGTAAACCACAAACTTTATTGTATACTTTACTTAAATAAATGTTCGATTTGGTGTTCTATGCTTACATGCGTATATGCTTATGTGTTTACCGCTTTTGGTTGGTTGATTCATAAATCCGTGAACTATCTGGTATTCTCTTATAGCACGGTGCCGTTAATATATTCTTATTAACGACCTCGTGAAATCCGAATCTATTTGGTATTCTCTTATAGACGGTGCCGTTAATGTATTATTATTTGCGACCTCAAATTTATCCAAATTATTTCTTTTATTTATTGTTTCATATACAAGTTGTGACATTTTCTTATTATATATATACTTGTTCAAAACTATGAAATTCTCACCAACCTTTGTGTTGATAAACTTTATTTTATGCAATGTTACAGGTTTGACTTTTGGTTGACTCAAGACTTGGAGAAAAACGCTATCAAGGACCGTTATGATATTAGCAAAAATGAAAAATATATTTATTTGCTATATTTTGTGATGATTTCTGTATGAACAAGTATGCTATGTGACGTTATGATTTTGTGAAATTAAATAAGTTGTTAAATATTGTCGCTTTAAATAGTGTCATGCGCTTATGGGCAATCTGTCGCATCCCGGCATGTTCCGCTTCCTTTGGTAGGGGTGTGACATAATCAGATATGCATATCATATCTTCTTCTTTTTTTATTATTATAGTTTTTTTTCAAAAGTTCCGAGAGCTTGTTAACACAACGGTAAAAATATCATTTCCTGCTTAACGTAGAAGAAAAACAAATTTCAAGGGACACATTTTTTTAAACATATTTTTTTCAATTCAGACGCGTCAAGCACTTTTAGTTTTCGAGAAAATGGCTATCCCATACGTCAACAGGTAGATAACAGGATCAAACATATACAAGTATATATTAGTCGAACTTAAGTAACCGACATAATTTTCAGCGAAAGAATTAAACAAAAGACACAACAGTCGCCCAGTCACTTTAAGTTTTCAGGTAATTGGCTATCCCGTATGTCTACAAGTAGATAACAGGACCAAACATATACAAGTATATGCCCGTCAAACTTAAGTAACCGACACAATTTTCAGCGAAAAAGTGCAAAAATTATTATTAATTTTTTTTTCTACAACTAAGTAAAATAAACTCCATCCCCACACATAGAACAAAATCTTCCCCGATAAGAACATTGAAAAGAAAGAAAAAATAAAATAAAAATAAAACTTAAAATTTTCAAGAATAAAACTGAGAACGGGTTACTCCCCTGGTTTATATGCAGAATCTTCACCAGCTGTGCATGAATCAAACGACTGTATTGCATTTCATTCGCAGCCACAACCTCGGGAGAATCAGTTCCAAAACGTCATCAAAGCTACCATGCGCATAATAATACCTGCAATTACTCCAACTCGCTCGCATGCAGCGGCGTACAAAACAGAATATAGAACATAAGAAATAAACATATTTTTGTGTTTTCGTATTTTTATAATTTTTTTTATTTTTATTTATTATATATTTTTATTTTTTTATTATAAATAAAGACAAATAGAATACCCTCAAAAATCAGTTGCTCGAATGGAGATTGAGTACGAGTGGCTTCAATTGGGAGGATCCATAGTAACAAAAATAAAAACAGGTAAAGAAAAACTCGGGCTGCCTCCCAAGAGAGCTTGGTTTAACGGGTCCTCAACTTGAGCCCTCCATCACGCATGTTCATCAGTAAAGGAATTGAGGTACAAGACCTCAGTCATCTGCTCCGCAACCGTCTCACCTATGTAGTGCTTCAACCTGTGACCGTTCACCTTGAACTTCCTACTTTCCTATTAAATCTCAATTGTGCCATACGAGAAAACCTCAGTAATGGTGAACGAGCCTGACTATCGGGAATTCAGCTTCCTCAGAAATAATCGTAATCAGGAATTGTATAGCAAAACCCGATCCCCACACTTGAACTGTTTACCACCTCTCAGTTTCCTATCATGCAGCTCTTTGGTCTTCAGCTTATGATTATACGAGTGTGCATAGGCATGATCCCGCAGTCGAAATATCAAGGTTAACTGTTTAAAGTGCCAAAGAAGCACGGTGCTCCAACTCAACAAGCAACTGGCAGGCTTTCCCATAAATCATCCAAAACGGTGTAGACCCGGTCGGAGTTTTGTACGCTGCACGGAAAGCCCACAAAGCATCATCTAATTTGTCGGACCAATCCTTTCGGTTTAGCCCAACCATCTTCTCAACAATGCGTTTGATGCCCCAGTTACTCACTTCCACATGTCCACTAGTCTGTGGGTAGTAGGCAGTCACAAGCTGATGGGTGACCCCATAGCGTTGCAACGCCTTCTCCATCTGCGCGTTGCAGAAGTGAGTACCCCGGTCGCTGATCAAGGCTTTCGGTACACCAAACCGAGAGAATAGAGCCTTAAGAAATCTCACTAAAACTTAGGCGTCGGTAGTAGGCAAGACTCTAGCCTCGACCCACTTGGAAACGTAATCAACCGCTACAAGTATGTACTTGTTCCCTCTAGACGACGGGAATGGGCTCACAAAAAAAATACCCCAAATGTCAAAAACCTCGCAAACATGAATAGCATTTTTGGGCATCTCATTTTGGGATGAGATGTTACCGATACGCTGGCATCGGTCACAGCTTTTAACGACCGCATGAGCATCTTTGAAAATCGAAGGCCAATAGACTCCTGAATAGAATACCTTTTTTGCAGTAAGAACAGCACCATGGTGACCTCCTGTCGGTCCCTCATGACAATGGCTCAAAATTCGACACCCCTCTTCAACATCCACACATCTCCTCACCAGCTGATTAGCACCTATACTGAAAAGAAAAGGTTCGTGCCAGATATAGAACTTTATGTCAGCAAAGAATTTCTTCTTTTGCTGGTGATACATCCTCCTAGGGAGGGAACCATCGACGAGAAAGTTCGTGATATCGGTAAAACACGGGTATCGGTCATCCAGGGCTCTGACAAACATAAGATTCTCTGTCGGGAAATGGTCATTGATGTTGACCCTAGCATCTCCAATCTCGGCTATCTCAAGACGTGACAAGTGATCGGCCACCACATTCTCAGCCCCTTTTTTTTATCACATATTTCAATATCAAACTCCTGAAGCAGAAGGATCCATTGGATAAGACGAGGCTTTGCGTCCTGCTTGCTGAAAAGATAACGAATGGCCGCATGATCTGTGTAGACGACTATTTTAGACAGAACAAGATAGGACCTAAACTTATCAAATGCAAATACTATAACTAAAAACTCTTTCTTAGTGGTGGTGTAATTCTCCTGAGCATTGTTTTGGGTCCGGCTAGCATAGTAGATCGTGTGGAAGTGCTTCTCCTTCCGTTGTCCAAGCAATGCTCCAACGGCATAGCCGCTCGCGTCGCACATCAATTCGAATTGCAAAGACTAGTCGGGAGCAATCATGATCGGGGCATTAACGAGATTGTCTTTTAGAAGATCAAACGCCTCGATACACTGTTCAGAGAAGACAAATGGAGTGTCTTTCTCTAGTAGCTTAGTCATCGGTCTTGCAATTTTCAAGAAATTTTTTAATGAACCGGCGATAAAAACCTGTCAATCCCCTTGGATTTCAGCTGGATCTTACTCAAATCATGTCATAACTCACACAGATTAATCGTGTTGACAAGAGAGTTAATGGCGGGTTACTATATTTAGAAAGATATCCGTTTGTTAAAGGCGGAATCAATAACAAACAGACGGTTGCAATGAATAATCAAAGACGGAAGGCACACTCAGGATTCACTCAAAAGATTTCCATTTATATCATATTAAAATCATACAAATGGATAATCGATCTAGGGTATTCTAGGAATCCTAAGAGTCAGTCACACAATATTCTCTCAATTAATGAGTCGGTCTTATCCGTATTGTGCTCTGTTTCTCTTTGTGTATGCCGTTCTCCTCCGTCTCCTTTGGCGGCGTGCCCTAAATATTCTATTTATAGGCCTGCCAACCTAGGACAGCTGTCATTCCTTCTAGAAACCCTATCCGATAATACATATTCAAATTACATATTCAAAAATAAGCTAAGTGTAAAACAAGTCTTCCGGGTAGGCTTTTCATTAAACTTCAGTCTCCGAGTACGCAGTGTACTCGGCCTTCCTTCAGACTTGGTAAACATAGAAGTGTACTCGGGATCAGTTTCCGGGTAGACTTTACTTAAAGAATATTTTACCAAGTAAAGTATTCACCGAGTAGACTTCAGTCTTCTTGAATTTATCAGACTTTGCCCGACAACTCCTTACGAGCAACCCTGTTCTTCTATGATCCTGTTCGGCTCTTTGTCATTGAATAACTTATTAGCAAAGTGTACTCGGGAATCACTGTACCTTGCTTGAGCTGAACCTTACTCGATATAACTTAGAAATATTCCCTTAACTCATCAAGTATACTCGGACCATACTTATTAATAAATACCTTGCCCGGTCTTCCAATTACTTGGCTTCTTGGACTTGGTTAACCAAACCTTACTCGGAAGAGTAAAAGACTTGGTTTTGAAGAACAAACCTGCTTGACAAAGTGAACCTTGCTCGGAGATACCAAATCAGTGATCCTTACTCGGGAATGCACTAAATAGCATACCTTGCCCGGATATCCACTTAAGAAGACTATTTGAAGTAAACCTTGCCCGGGAGGCAAAATCTCGTACTCGGCTAAGTAAAAGCTTGCTCGGAACCCAAGGTGTGCACGGATTCAATACTTAGCAGATTCTGAGGAGGTTGAGAAGATTCCAATCTTCCATATTCTTCATTTAGGTCAAATCTCCTCATTTGGGTCAAACTTTTGACCCAACAAATCCTGCATGACCTAAGAAGCTACGGATGGATCTCACAGAAGTGGGTGGGGGGATATTAGAAATGGTTTCAAGTTTAGCTCGATTGACCTCGATCCCTGCACTCGAGATCCTATGTCCTAGGACGATGCCCACGCGTACTATGAAGTGACACTTCTCCCAGTTGAGGACTAGGTTGGTGTCGACGCAACGAGCCATCATCCTATCCAGGTTGGAGAGACAATGATTGAAGGAATTCCCGAAGACAAAAAAGTCGTCGATGAAAACCTCCATGGAATCCTCGATCAGGTCGTGAAAGATCGCCACCATACATCGCTGGAAAGTAGCCAGTGCGTTACAGAGTCCATAGGGCATACGTTTGTAGGAAAACGTGCCGTAGGGGTAGGTGAATGTGGTTTTCTCCTGATCATCGAGAGAGATTGGGATTTGGAAATACCCTGAGAAACTATCCAGAAAATAATAGTACTGTTGACCCGCCAAACGCTCAAGCATATGATCAATGAAGGGCAGAGGAAAGTAATCTTCCCTAGTGGCATCGTTTAGTCTGCGGTAGTAGATGAAGACTCTCCAACCGGTCACGGTCCTAGTGGGACTAAGCTCGTTCCTTTCATTGGTGACGACAGTCATGCCACCCTTCTTCGGCACCACTTGAACCAGACTAACCCAGGCGGTATCAGAGATGGGAAAAATAATTCTCGCATCAAGGAGTTTAATGATTTCTTTCTTTACGACCTCTAGCATTCTTGGATTAAGCCTCCGATGAGGCTGAACGACGGATTTGAAATTATCCTCCATGAGGATTTTATGAGTGCAGAACGAGGGATTAATCCCTTTGATGTCGATAATCTTCCATGCTATCGCCTCCTTATGCGCTTTCAGCACCTTCAACAGCTTCAACTTCTCGACCTCTGTCAATGCAGGCGCGATGATGACCGGTAGCTTCCTCTCTTCGTCCAGAAATTCATACTCCAAATGATCGGGTAGATCCTTAAGTTCTATGGAAGGAGGAGGGCTCTCAACGGAAGGTCAATCTCTCAGATCGTCTAACACGATCTCAACAACTGACTCTGAATCTAGGGGCAGTGGAACGGTGTCATCCATCAATGGTTGAGCGGTCATGGCAACCATCTCGCCATTTGAAATCTCCCTATCAAGAGTTTTTGGGTCCAAGGTAGGTCCTCCATAGATGTCAGTGAAAAACTCCAGCACATGCGATATGATGATGTCAACGAAATACAGGGAGTCGTCCACGGACTTGGAGTGTCTGAGTGACTGCCTTACGTCAAAGGTTACGTTATCATCCCCAACATTCAGAATCAATTTTCCCTCATGGATGTCGATCAACGCCTAAGCGGTGGCATGGAATGGTCAGCCTAAAATGAGTGACACACTATCATCCTCATTCATATCCAGAATGAAAAAGTCCACCGGGAATGTGAACTAGTCGACACGAACAAGCATGTTCTCGACCACCCGTCGCTGGTATTTCACGGAGTGATCAGCAAGATGGATACTCATTCGGGTTGGCCTCGGTTCGTGAAGACCTAACTTACTAAACACAGAATATGGCATAAGATTGATGCTGGCCCCAAGGTCGGCTAAAGTATGTCGAACCATATCGTCGCCTAAGATGCAGGGAATCGTGAAACTCCTAGGATCGACCATCTTTTCAGGTAACTTGCTCCGCAACACTGCAGAGCACCCAACACTCAGCGGAATAGAAGAGACCTCAGCTATCTTCTCCTTATTGGAAAGAATGTCCTTAAGGAATTTGGTATATTTGGGCATCTGAGTGAGTGCCTCAAGGAAAGGAATGTCAGGTGAAGCTGCTTGAGAAGTTCAAGGAATTTGGAGTTTTGCTCCTCGTCGATGTCCGATCGGAGTCTCCCAAGATAAGGGAGTTTGGGTTTGTAAACTCTCAGAGGTGGGTTTGATGATGATGAAGGTATATCGGTTGGCTTCGTGCTCGCTGGAATAGTTTGCTGGTGTGCTTCGGCCGAAGGAGGCTCCATCTGGATCTCCTTGTCCACCTGCTCCTCTTCATCGACCGCAGGTGTGACAACTCTCGATGGATAATCCTCTCTTTCTCTTTGTGCACCGCTTCTAGTAGTCACTACTTTGGCGAACCCTCTCGGATTTTTCTCCGTATTATTCGGTAGTGAACCTGGTGCTCTCTCGGATAACTAGTTGTCAATATCTTCGACGTGATGCTCGAGATTAGCTAGATAAGTGTCTTGGTTCTTCAGCATAGCATTGTGTTAAGCAAATTTTGCCTCACTTGTCACTTAGTTCCTCTCATCTCGCTTCAGCAGGTCAGCTATCATCTCCTCTAGTGAGGCTTTCTTCTTTTCTCTCCCCACTTGTTCCGGACTCTCTTGACCTAAAATCCCCCACCCGAATAGATTCTCTAACGAGTTTATTCAAAACATCAATCTGCGCCTGCATGTTAGTGTTCGAATCCACCTAAAATACTCCTCTCGATAATGTGGAAGAATTTTTGCCCTTGTGCCCCTCGTAGCTTGCTGCTAGATCATCAAAAAGAACGACACACTCATCGGGATCTTTGTTGTTAAGGAGGTTCCCGTTAGCATACTGGTTCAACATCTCTGTCACGTGTTGTGTGGCTCCATTGTAAATTTCTCGATGAGCATCCGCTTATCGAAACCATGATGAGGACAACTAAGAAGGAGATCCTTGAATCTTTCCCAAACTTCCCCAAAAGACTCGTCGGACCTCATGCGGAAGGAACAAATCTCCTTACGAAGTCGAGCGGATTTAGATGGCGGAAAGAGTTTTGTCATGAATTTCTCTTGAAGGCCCGCCCAAGTGGTGATGGATCCAGTAGGTAGTGACTTCAGCCATTTGTAGGCTTTTCCGGCAACAGAGAAGGGAAAAAGACGGAGATAGATGGCTTCATCATTCATGTTGCCGATATTGAAAGTTTCGCATATTTTAACAAACATGTCGATGTGGTTTGAAGGATCTTTGATCTCTAGCCCTTGGAATTGGAGTGCGGTCTTGATGAGTCGCATGAGTGGGCAGGGATGCACTAGTTTCCAGCGGCGGCACCGTCCAGTAAGGTAATGCTACAATGAGGGTTCAGAGTCGGCCTACCATAGTCAGCTACTGCTCTCCTAGGCGGTTGGTCACCCATGTTCCTATCCCAAGAAGAAGCGGAAGAAACAGAAGAATAAGAAGAAATAGAATCAGAACCTGTCGGTGAAACAGAACACACTCTCTAGGGCTGGACTTTCACGGTATCGTCAGACATTTCAAGCTTCGGAGGTCCTTGTGAGCGGGTATGACGCATACGATTAAAAATAAAAACTAAAATTAACTAAGATAAAATTAAACTAAAAACAAATAAGCAAGTAAAAAAGAAAACAGGTAAGTCCCCAAACTCGGGTCGTTCTCTAATCGCCTCAAACCGTGTCCCCGGCAACGGTGCCAAAAACTTGATGTGCGAAAATCTATACATGATAATCACGAATCGCAGTTAAGCTTTAAAAACCAAACAATCTATCATAGTTCACACAAACGACAAGTGTACCGATCGCGTATAGCAAATACAAGGAAAGTCCGGACATCGAACTCGAAGACACGTGAGAGTGGCTCAGATTATAAACCCTAATCCAAGTCTTACGCTGAAAGTTTTCTAATTGATTTTATTATATTATTTTTATTTTATTTTAATTAATTTAACTAATTTACTTAACTTAACAAAACTAACTGGAAAACTTAACGAGGTTTTAACGAATATGGAGAAACAAATACCTAGGCAAGAATCCTGTTGACAGTTCAAAGGTTATCGGAATTAACTAAATACACGACACCGGGATCTTAAGATAATCAACTAAGGCTCATTAAAGTTCGCTAGATCACCTCTCGGTCTCACCAACTAACCCTTACAAATCTTAGAAGATTGAATAAATGCACCGGGATAAAGATTACTAAGGTACACTAATGATGCATCTTCTCTCAGACTCAATGACACAAAACCCTCTTAAAATTGGTACTAGCAATTCTAGGGATAATGAGGTAACAACATCTAACCCGATCTAAGACACTTGTTTGCATGCAAAACTAAACCGGACAAGACCAAAACTCGTTTTCGCACAATTCTAACCTAACTGAAAAAGGCGCGAGACAAACAGACTCCCTATTACCTCTCGGTCGCAAGGAAGGTGAACCTATTGAGTTTTAATAATTAATCTCACTCAAGATTCCTATGGTAGTACTAACCATAACAAGATCAAAAACACCAAGTCTAAGACCTAAACGTAGAACCCTAACCGAACGACACACAATCAATCAATCAAAGTAATACGCGGAATCAAAAGAAATAATTATATAAAAACAATATTTTAACACATAAAAGATCGAATTAAATAAAGCTTTTCAATAAAAATACGTCTTGTGATCAATCAAAACCACATAAACCGTCAAACAAAATTAGTACTCCAATTTAGCACGTTGTCTCTTTGACATCATTAAAATTCAAATATGTGCCAAATAGATATAATATTAAATAAAAACTAGCTCAAAAGTATTAAAGCGGTAATGAATATTTATATTATAATATAAATATTTTAAACCATATCAGTGGCGTATAAGCTTATACGCCCATATAAGCTTATACGTTGCCCAACTTATACGTTCCTTACAACATATTTAACAATATAAGCTCGTTTAACAAATCCAAAACCTAGCGATAGACAAAAATGCTTTAACAGATTCCCTCTTGGATATTGCTTGGTCTTGGTGACTAAGCAGTAGACGTTTTATGCTCCAAAAAACTCCCCCTCGGATATTGCTTAGACTAACAAACTCGATCTTCAAGTAATCTCCGCCTATCGTCTTGATTGTCTAAGACACTCCTCCTTAAGCTTTCAGAATCGACATGTATAACTGCTGGATATTCTGAACTTTAGTATTTGACGGATATGTCGTTTCCGACACCAACTTGATCGGATGAGTCCTTTTTCATAACGATCTAATGATATAACTTTGAAGTAGATCTTTTCACGTAAAATTTCAACTTTTCAAATATTTTTTGCCATCAAAATCTTTCAAATCAACCTTCTCAACATTTGGTTTCCTCGAAACATATTTAATGGTATCGTCTTTTCTGATGAATGTTTGTTTAGGAGGACCCTTTGGATTATTTGATTGGACGTATGAGCTCGTATTTTTTGATTTTGAAATTTGAAATTTTTGTTTTTCTATTTTCAGAACATCTTGGTTGCGCATATCTGATTTTGGAATGTAAACAAACTTATAACTATTCTTGTACCAAGAATATTTCTTAGTTTGTTTACGTTTGTCTTTCTGACCAAAGAAATCCTTATTGAGTTGATTTCGGATTTGGATTTATTTCTCGATCTCAGATGTCGTACTATGAACAAATGCAACCTTATTAACTTGCTCACGCTTAACAGTTTGTAATTCATGTTTAAGTGCAGCATTTTCGGCGATGAATCTGTTTATTGTTTTCTCATTTTGATCAACCTTCACCAAAAGTACCTTTTCGCGTTTTTGAAGTTGATCATAAGCTTCCTTAACTCGATTAAGCTCATCTAGTAATGAGTCGGTGTGAGATTTTAACTTGTTGTACTCCTCACATGTTTCACAAGATTTAGCTTCCTCGGTTTTGTTTTCAACTTTGAACTCCAACAATGATCCTAAAATCAAATTTTCATCATATTCTGAATCACCATCATCATCGAATTTTGTATTTTCAATTTCTGGTAATGAAGGTTCTTCAGATTTTATAAACAATACATGAGTTTTTATCTTCTCGATGAACTGAGAAATTTGCATGTGTTTGGGTTTGATTGAATTGTTATAACGAATGTACCCCAAACTTCAGGTGATGTCTCAACGAGCGTATCTGCCAACCTGTCAATGTAGTCTAACTCGTTTTTCTCAATCCCGACATGTTTCATTTCGTTAACAAGCTCACAATATCTATTGGTTAACGAATCAAACGATTCTTTAGTTAATATATCTGTTAGTGCACAGGAATTTGACACTGTGGATAAGTAATCCTGGCATATGTTCTTGGATCAGTTATCCTTAGTCGGATCCAGTCAGGATCAAGGATCCTCAGTACTTATTATTTTCTAATGATTGTTTCATGTGTATAACAATATATTTGACAGATGTAACGGCTAAGAGACCTGGTCTACCCCCTATTTCGCAGCCTGAGTGATGGAGCACGTGGTCAAAGTGGCTGTTACGTTTATATTGAAGACAGTGGCAGATTTTTAGGGATTATTAGTTAATAGTCTTTATTATTTATAACTCCCTTGAGTTATTATCTTTGGTATATATTGAGGCTATGATCAGCTAGGAAAACACACCCAATACACAACAACACACTCTGATCTCTACGAAATTAGCATTACACACACACTTAGAAATCATTGTATTACTGATCATAATCTCCACCATTGTAACCCGATTTTTGATTAATAAAGTGGTGATAGACGATTTGTTATCACCCGGGTTTTTGTGCCGGCGATCCGACCAAGTTCAAGGGCTTTTCCTCGTAACAAATCCTTGTGTTCATCATTATTTCGTTTACATATTCACTAATATCATCATAGCACTAGACCTCACAATTACGAATTTGGATACATTATCCTTGAGTGATTTTTGTCCAAAACAATTTGGCGTCCACCGTGGGGCAATTGGTGCTATAATCCAGATTATTTTCTGTCAATTTTCAATTTTTCATACCCATATCACCATCAATGGCCTCTCAATCAACCTCTGCTTCATCAACCATGCCATCCTCGGTTTCTCTCACATCAAGAACTTTGCCACCGATGCCTCCTCCGCTAGCAGCAACTCCAAGGACCACCGCGGCTGGAAACAAGACACAAATTCCAGTCTTCCAGAGCTCAAAAATCACTGTTGCAACTCTAGTGGTCAAATCTAATAATGATGTTTCTGCTATGTTTTCACAAGTTAAGGCATACATGGAGCTGCAGAACAAAACCAACCAGAGGATCCTACATGAAATTGAAAATCTCAAGAAAAGAAAGACGCCAGCGGAGGATCAAACTCCCTTGATGCCTAGGGTGCTGGATTTCACTACTCTAGGATCCATAGCTCAACATACTCAAGGATCCTCGATCCTTCAGCAAGGATCATACATCCTTCAACCAGGGTCTGTGGGTCAACAAACTCAAGGATCCTCGTTCTTTCAGCCAGGATCATCTATCCTTCAACAGGGGTCCATGGGTCAACAAACTCAATGATCCTCGTTCTTTCAACCAGGATCATCTATCCTTCAACAGGGGTCCATGGGTTAATAAACTCAAGGATCCTCGTTCCTTCAACAAGGATCATCCATCCTTAAACCAGGATCCTCTGGATTGTATCCTCAAGGATCCTTCAATTCCCAACCTCAAGGATCCTTCTGGCAGAATCAAGGATCCTCAGGAATTCAACATCAGCGATCCTCTGAGGTCCATGAAGAAGATATAATCCCCATGTAGACCATAGCTTCCGGTGGACCAACTCCTGTCACAGAAGCTTCTTATCTCAGTCATTTTTCTGGAATGTCGACCTTTGCACAACAAGAAGGTAACACGCATGATCCTATATCCTTAAATGCTAATCGTGGTTCCATGCAGGATGCAGGTATCAACCAAGCCATGGCTAAGGAACTGCAGAAACTTAAGGATATGATATCCAGCGTACCCGGGGTGTACGTCCAATCCCCGAGATACCGGAGGGAAGCCACAAATTGTCCAGATTTGCTCCACTAATCTGTGACGTGGATATCCCGAAACGCTTTCAAAACCCCAACATGAAAGTATATGACGGGACCACTGATCTTGAAGAGCATGTAGCTCAATACAGAGAAAGGATGGAAATTAACCTGATTCCTGAGAGGCTCAATGAAGCTTGTCTATGCAAATGCTTTGGAGCCACACTATCACGATCTGCTTTAAAATGGCTGCTTAGTCTTCCTTCCTTTTCTGTTACTTCTTTTTCACATTTAGTTAACTTGTTCAACTGCCAATTTTCTTGTAGTAGGAAATTTGAAAAGTTAACTAGTGACTTATATAGAGTTGTCCAACCTTATGATGAATCCTTTAGGGATTTTGTTACGAGGTTTGGCAGGGAGGCCCTAGAAATCCCTAATCTTGATATGGCTACAACTGTGGAAGCTTTCAAGATGGGACTAAATAGGGGCTCCCCTTTTTATGACGATCTTATGATGACTCCTTGCAGGACTATAGATGAAGCAAGGAACAGAGCACTAAGGTTCATACGGCTGGAAGACGACAAAAGGATCCAAGAACGATTGGGGGCTCAGACGAAGCAAGAATCCCCTGACAAGAATAAAGGATCCTCATACAGAAACAACAACTCGAAGCCGTACTCCAAATTCAACAATCAAAACGTTTGAGCAGTTGAAGAAGGAGATGATGATGAAGATTACCCCAGCATCTCAGAGTATTGCTTCTCCGTAGATACCCATGGCTTGATTTGTGCCATGAAGGATCTAGGGGAGAAGGCAACGTGGCCCTGAAAGAACGACAAGTCAACCACCTTCAGAGACAAATCCAAATGGTGTGCTTTCCATGAGGATTTTGGCCACATGACGGACGATTGCATCGGTTTAAGGAGGGAAATTGGATACCTCATCAGTAAGGGCCATTTTAAGGAACTGTTGGAAAGAAAAAAATTCAGGATCCTAAAGAAGTTCCTCAAAAAGCAACTCCACCCCTACCAGATGCTCAAGTGATCAACTTCATCTCCGGAGAATTAGACATATGCGGCACTTCCTTCTCCGCAGCCAAGAGGCACGCTAAAGAAACAAAGTTAGAGAATGGGGAACGACCAGTCATCTCCACTACTTTAACAACTGATAAAAGAATCTTCTTTGATGAAGACGATAAAACCAACATACAGGATCCTCACCATGACGGTTTGATTTTTACTTTGTTTATTGCCAACCATTATGTACACAGGATGTGCTTCAGAAGATGAACATACCAGACTCGGATATCATTCCGAGGACGTCGGTGTTAGTTGGTTTCAGTGGAGAAACTAAGAAAACATTGGGGGACATCAAACTCCCAATATACATCGAAGGGTTAAACTCTTACCAAAAGTTTTGTGTTATTGGCAATCTTTCTTGTTGCAATGTTATTCTTGGCAGGCCTTGGCTACATGGGATGAAGGTTGTAGACTCAAGTTACCACCAATGCATCAAACTACCTACTCCATGGGGAGTTGTGAAGATAGTTGGTGATCAGGCGGAGGCCAAGAACTATTATTCTTCATCAATGAAGCCAACAACCAAACAAACTAAAGCATAGCAACCACAGCAACATCCTAGGGACGTACTGGAAGCTCGGGAGAAAGATATTAAAGAAGTATCCTTGGACCCCGAGGATCCAGATGTAAAGGTGTTCCTAGGATCCAATATCCCCAACTAAATCGAGGAGGATTTGGTATCCTTCTTAAAGCGACGAAAATCCACATTTGCCTTCAGACATTCAGACATGACAAGTATTTCAAAGTAGGTAATTACTCATAAGTTGAGCCTTGATTATTCTATTAAACCCTTCCATTAGAAGCGAATTAATTTCGCTCCTGAGAGGAACGCGATCATACAAGCGAGGGAAAAACTTCTTAAGGCCGGTATGATCAGAGAGGTTAAGTATCCTCGATGGTTAGCTAATGTGGTTGTTGTTTCTAAAAAGAATGGAAAGTGGAGGGTGTGTGTCAATTTTACTGATTTAAACAAGGCATGCCCCAAGGATCCTTTGCCGTTACCACATATAGACTCCATGGTGGATGCAACGGCGGGACATGAGATGTTTATCTTTTTGGATGCTTCTTCTGGATTTCAACAAATTCAGATCGAACCATCTGATCAAGAGGATACAGCATTCATGACTCCTACCGGCATATACTGTTATATTGCTATGCCTTTTAGACTAAGAAATGCAGGGGCAACATACCAAAGATTAGTCAACATGATGTTCAAGGATCAATTAGGCAAGACTATAGAGGTCTACATAGATTATATGGTGGTGAAGTCAAAGAGAGCTGAGGATCACCTCAGATATCTTGAAGAAGCATTCAATATCCTCGACCAGTCTAACATGAAGCTGAACCCGTCAAAATGCCATTTTGGTCTTAAGGCTGGAAAGTTTCTAGGATACATGGTGACTAAAAGAGGGATAGAAGCAAGCCCTGAGCAAATAGAAGACATCATCAACCTAAATTCTCTTGTAAATGCAAAAGATGTCCAAAGGCTACAGGAAGAATAGCTGCTCTCAACAGATTCATTTCCAGATCCTCCGAGAAGTGCAAAGATTTCTATGACATTCTTAGGAAAAATAAGAAGTTCGAGTGGACGGAAAAGCATGAGGCTGCACTCAAGGCCTTGAAGGATTACTTATCCTTAGCTCCAGCTCTGATGAAGCCTGTGGACGGAGAATCCTTATACATGTACCTAGCTGTCTCAGGAAACTTTGTAAGTGTTGTCCTTGTGAAGGATCATGAAGGTGACCAACATCCCATTTATTATGTAAGTAAAAGTCTTTTAGATGCAGAAGCCAGGTATTCTCATTTAGAAAAATTAATTCTTGCACTTATTATGGCATCTACTAAATTGAGACATTACTTTGAAACACATACTATTATTTTGAGAACTAACTATCCTGTTAAGAATGTTCTTAGAAAGCCAGAATTGTTAGGAAGGATGGCCAAGTGGGCTGTGAAACTAAGTGCATATGATATTCAGTATGAGCCTAGAACAGCCATCAAGTCACAAGAACTTGCAGACTTTGTGGCTGATTTCAGTAGCGACATGCAGAAAAAAGCTAATTTGGAGGTTCAACAACTAGAAGAGAGCAAGGATCCTTGGATACTCTTCACTGATGGAGCTTCCAACGTAAGAGGAACAGGATTAGGTATCCTACTGAAATCACCACAGGGGGACATATTACCCCAGTCTATAGCATGTGAGTTCCAAGCAACGAACAATGAGGCAGAGTATGAAGCTCTGATCGCATGTTTGCAATTAGCTAAGTGAATGAGGATCAGGTATCTTCAAGTATATATATATTCATTGTTGATTGCTAACCACTGTAATGGCTCATATGCTGTTAAAGGAGAAAAACTAATCAAATATCTAGATGTGGTGAAGGAATTAGCAAAATTCTTCGAATTGTTTAGCATTGTACAGGTACCAAGGGAAGAGAATGCTGGGGCAGATGCCTTGGAAAATTTAGCCTCATCTTTGAAGATTCCAGAAGACACGAAGATCCCAATAATTCATATACTCTTGCCAGCAATAGGAGAACAAGAAGTTGGGGAGATAACAACTAACAAAAAAATCGTACTTTGGGATCCATCATCCTCAAAAAACCAAGGATCCTGGATCCTCCCAATCACAAAATACATTCAAGATGGAGAAATTCCAGCCACAGAGAATCCGAAGTCTTTCAAACTCAAGGTATCACAATACATTTTATTACATAATGTGTTGTATAGGAAATCTCTTGAAGGTCCATACTTGAGGTGCATTGAGGATCCTGAAATTCAAGAGGTGCTCAAAGATTTTCACGAAGGTGATTGTGGTAATCACACTGGAGGTAGAGCTCTGTTTTCTAGGATTCTAAGAACAGGATACTTCTGGCCAACAATGAAGAAAGACGCCATGGAATACTCAAAGAAATGTGATGCTTGCCAAAGGCATGGAAACATCCTACATCAACCAGCACAACCTATGTATCCTATATCCTCATCATGGCCTTTCATGAAGTGGGGCATGAATATCGTGGGTAAGCTACCTAAAGCGCCTGAAGGTAAAGTATTCATGCTTGCAATGACTGATTACTTTTCAAAGTGGATAAAAGCAGAAGCTTTTGTTCAAGTACGCGAAAAAGAGGTGATATCTTTCATTAAAAAAATATTATTACTAGATTTGGTATCCCTTCAGAAATTATTTGTGACAATGGTTCCCAGTTTATCGGGAAAAGAACCACTAACTTTTGTGACAGTTGGGGTATCAAGATGATTGCTTCTACTCCGGTACATCCTCAAGCTATTGGTCAAGCAGAGTCTAGCAACAAGATAATCATCAACAACTTGAAGAAGAAACTAGGATCCAAGAAAGGAAAGTGGGCTGAAGAGCTACCTTATGTTCTTTGGGCTGACATGACAACACCCAAGAATGCAACAGGCCAAACACCCTTCTCATTGGTGTTTGGATCAGAAGCAGTAATCCCTACAGAAATGGTGGTTCCTACAGCCAGAACAAGATTCTGTGATCCTGTGGTCAATGAAGAAATCCTTCTTGAAGACTTGGATACTGTTGAAGAACTCAGAGACCTAGCCAAGATTAGAATGGCAGCATATCAACAAATGGTAGCTGGGGCATACAACAAAAATATAAGGGTCCGAAGATTTCAAGAAGGAGATCTAGTTTTAAGGAAATCCTTCCAAAACACAACCAATCCGGCAGATGGGAAGCTAGCACCCAAGTGGGAAGGTCCTTATCTAATTGAATCGAAAGCAGGGAAGGGGGCATATCATTTGCTCACCATGGAAGGCAACAGGTTACCAAGAGCATGGAATGCTATCCATCTCAAGAAGTACTTTTTCTAACCTGGATCAAGTATTCTCAGAGGATCGAGTATCCTAAAAGGGTCAACGATCCTAAAATTGGTAATATCTATCTGATCACTTATTATTTTCAATTTCTTATTATTAATTCAAGGATAATATATTCTTAACGTTATATTTTTTCGAAGTTTTAAATAACAATGCAGGGTTCTAGTAATATATTCGATGATCAAGAGGTTGGCCACCTCTCATTTACATTTAAGGTACTATACTATTTCCCTTGGCCTAGCCCACGATTGGATATGACCCCCGATGGTCATATCCCCCAAGGTTTAAAGGTTTTCACCTTTCATATAAATTAGAGTTTCTACACTCTCGCCTGGAGTGCACGCTATCCAAAGTATAGTCCGGGGCAGCGGGACTAGTACATGTTTAGTGGCTGACAATTTCGTTGTCTTTGGCTATATGGAGGATCCTATGATTTATGGTAGACGTACCATACCACCAGTTTATAACGTTTTCACGTTATCTCAAGACAAAGGTTTCTAACATTTTCATGTTAGCTAAGGTTTTGGCGTTTTCATGTCACTCACGTTTGGGCTAAATCCCGGTTTGGGCGAGTCCCCAGTTAACATCCGTATCCTTGGGCCATCCCCAGTTTGGGCTGTCCCCAGTTTTTAGGGTTGTCACCAGTTTATCACCAGTTTGGGCTTATCCCCAGTTGCACGGGCTTTTCCCCAGTTACACGGGCTTGTCCCCAGTTGCACGGGCTTGTCCCCAGTTTATTTTGGGCTTGTCCCCAGTTTGTTGGGTTTAAAACCAGTTAATATCATAAGTTATTTGCATCAGGTATCCTAAGTTTAATTACAAGGATCACAGAATGATCAACACTTATGGTAACTTAGGTCTAATCAAACCTTATGGTATGAATTCAGTTTATCAACTTATACCTGTTTGACTTTAATTTATATATTTATGGATATAAGGATACAGTATCCTCAGTCTATTTTTATAAGGATAATGTATTCTTGAAACTTTATTTCAGAACTTTTAATAAAACTAAGACTATAACATATTTGCTTTCGGAATAATAAACAACATGCAAATAGCCAAAAGTTTTTAGCTTATTGTTATTAATAAGTCACCTGGACTTACCAAAAATCTTAACCTGGATTTCACCATTTATCTAGCTTATCAAATCTCATATGTTTTTGCATGAAGTTTGAATTCAAAGGCAAAATGACAGTTGTGATCTTATCACAACCGCCATTTTGGGGGCAATTGTTAGTGCACAGGAATTTGACACTGTGGATAAGTAATCCTGGCATATGTTCTTGGATCAGTTATCCTTAGTCGGATCCCGTCAGGATCAAGGATCCTCAGTACTTATTATTTTCTAACGATTGTTTCATGTGTATAACAATATGTTTGACAAATGTAAAGGCTAAGAGACCTGGTCTACCCCCTATTTCGCAGCCTGAGTGATGGAGCACGTGGTCAAAGTGGCTGTTACGTTTATATTGAAGACAGTGGCAAATTTTTAGGGATTATTAGTTAATAGTCTTTATTATTTATAACTCCCTTGAGTTATTATCTTTGGTATATATTGAGGCTATGATCAGCTAGGAAAACACACCCAATACACAACAACACACTCTGCTCTCTACCAAATTAGCATTACACACACACTTAGAAATCATTGTATTACTGATCATAATCTCCACCATTGTAACCCGATTTTTGATTAATAAAGTGGTGATAGACGATTTGTCATCACCCGGGGTTTTTGTGCCGGTGATCCGACCAAGTTCAAGGGCTTTTCCTCGTAAAAAATCCCTGTGTTCATCATTATTTCGTTTACATATTCACTATTATCATCATAGCACTAGATCTCACAATTACGAATTTGGATACATTATCCTTGAGTGATTTTTGCCCAAAACAATATCAAACATATCGAATTCTCTCTTCAAACCTTGCCTTATGTTTCTTCTCAATACATCTTCATTATTAAACAAACTTGAACGATCCACTTTCTTCAAAGTTGCATGTAAATCGAGAAAATCAGCACGTACGTGGAAGTAATACCTTTATACAGACAAAACAGTTTATACACCACAACTAAATGTAGTGTATAACCCACTTATACGGTTAAACACTTATACTCCGTATACCACCTTATACGGTCAAATGTATACTTATACTGATACACTGTTTATGCAGCAAATTGGTCATGTGAAACAAACAATCAAAATGCGCTTGCTGAAAAACGTGTAACTTGATTGCAATTGAGCCGTCCACTTTGATCAGCTTTTAAACGGTTTCAAATCTCCAAGTTTAGATTGGATGTTATGCAGCAATTAGAAGATGTTTAACAATCCGTACGCAGCGCACCTTACCAAAAACGTGTAAAACCAATTTCAGTTTAATCAAGCCATCATCTTTGCCCAATTAATGTGGCAAATAGAAGTTGTATGTTTATCTATCTAAATGTGGCAACTCACAAACGTATAACTCTATTACCAATTCAGCCGTCACCCTTGACTTTATACTTATACGGACTAATCGAACACTTATACGGAGCTTACAAACCAAACTTATACGGAAGTTTTAATGATCTTATACGGAAGATGATAACATGTTATAAGCTGAAAAGAAACTGCCCAATCTTTAAAATTTTAACTTGATTAACGGATTGAATTGGATAAAATCACTCGTGCAGCAATGATCAATAGATGTATACGAGTATAATTCTGAGTTTAATCCGATTTTCAACCGTAAAAGAGTGAGTGATTGAAGAATTTCTAAACGGGTTTGACTTTGACTATGAAATCTTCAAACCGAAACAAATTGATTTGTTTGATCCAGTAATAAACACGAGCAGGCTCTAATACCAATTATAATAACGTTTTATGGATTGAGATCAAGTGATGTTTACTATACGATGATTAATGGAGGAAACACTATTCAAAGGGTAACAATTAACACAAAGATTCTCTAACATTGATATGACATGAAAGCTCTCTCTCTCTAATAATTGCTCTCTCTAAGAATTACAAATAATTATTGAGGATTACAAAATATGACATAATAGTCTCCTATTTATATTAAAACCCTATAGACCGTATAAGGTAGGTGTGGCGTATAAGCTTATACATTGCCCAACTTATACGTTCCTTACAACATATCTAACAATATAAGCTCATTTAACCAATCCAAGACCTGGCGATAGACAAAAATGCTCTAACATGGGAGAACGATGTGCTCACTCAAATCAAAATGATACGTGTACAATCCTTATTGTTACAAAACATGCGTTCTTTGGGTCCCTCAGTTGTAGGTTACGACGGGAGGATGATGGGAGTGTTCGTGGTCGATTTGTGGTCGGCAAACAACTTGGCGGTCAAAGGGGTGGGGGTCTTGGTGGTTGATGGTGGATCGGTGGCGGACGACTTGGAGATCGAAGGGTTTGGTGGTGGTTCGGAGCCGGTATTGGTGGTGGTTTGATGATGAGGTTAAAGATGATTAAGAATAATGGCTTATCTTCTCAGTGTAGAAAAGTGAAAGGGAAGTATTGTATAGGTGAATAACTATATTGCCCATCAAGTTAACACTATTAAACACTTCCGTCAAACAGGGGGGGCTCAGTTTTTATGTGTTTTGAAACCACAGAAATGCAAACACATCATTTTAAATTCAAAGGGAAGAATGTGCTCCCGTCGTAAAACCACAGTGATGCAAATAGGTAATGTTTATATTTTAAAATTAATCGCCACATTATTTCCTCATTAGATACGAAACCTATTTTCAAAACATCTACTATAACAATAAACCTTCACAACCCCATTACAAACATTATAAATATTAATATATGTTTGTGTGTTTGTGAGAGTAGGGGCCCACCTATCTGTAAACCTCATTCCAAACTTGAGTAAGAAAATTTTTATACCTTTATCATTACCATTTGTCACAGCCACCGACCCTTATACCCCGGCAGGGGAGCCGTGAACATTGATTGGTGGTATCGATGTTTATTAAATTATTTTGAAGCGAAAAAATTCATCAGAACCGTAGTTAGGAAAAATGATCAGAGTTATAAAAACACCAAGATTATTATTATGATAAACCGGTAATTTAATACCTTTTTATACAAACATAAGTTTTATAGGGTTAAACTCTCATTTACAAAACACGTTTCTTTATTCTGGTGTCAAGCCACTTATTTAAGCTGGAAGCTCGCATGCATCATTCCTTTGTCTCTAACAAGTCACCTGAAACATGTATAAAATATTTGATCAGCAAGAAATACTGGCGAGTACATTTATTTGTAAATGACACATTTTTACAGTTACAACATTAAGATGTTTTGTATCTATGATTGTGGTCATATTACTTATTGGCTAACACTTGTCCAACAAGTAATGTGTAATAGCCCAGTTGGCAAGCCCTGTATACGAAACCCCACAATACCGATAGTAACCATCCTGTAAGTCTACAGAGACTTAATCACCGTAATGTATTTTAAATACTTTGTAAATACTTTTGAAATTAGACAATCTATCATGGGTTTTGTAGGTTTTGAAATCACCATGACAGTGTCGGAAAAATAGTTGTCTCACGCAAATGTGAGTTGTATAAAAACTCGAATTGGTCACCTTGCAAGTTTACAATTAAAGAACACCTCCTTGTATTAAGAACCTAGGATAAACACAATGTAGTATATCTAGATTAGTATAAAACCAATAATTATAACGATAATCACGAGAGTAGAAACTTTACACGATGGCACAATGTCATACCTTAACAGGCAGAGCTTTTGAGTTCGTGTATATTTCTTTCGATCGGATAGGATATCATTGCGATAACTCGGTATTATACTATTAATATATATCTATGTATGTGTGTAATTTAAGAGAGAAAAGAAATTTGAGCAAGGAATGAACATCTCATTTCCAATCTATTTATAGCCAATTATGGACTCCGTCGCGGTACGCGACGGCCATGGGCAAAGGGCGTCGCGTATCACGAAGAATCTTATAGCTTGCTGAGTTAGCCCTAGGCTTGCTACGTGGCACGCCACGTGGCAAGTGATGTATCTCGTCTGCGTAGCCTCCACGTCGCGGTACGCGATAGCTAATCTAAACCCGTCGCGTATCGCGATGGAAGGATTTTTAAAAAATCTTAATTTCCAACAAAAATACTAAGGCGACCCTTAATGCGGCGATGCGAAGTTCAAAGCGCGCCATCAAAGCGCCACATTGCGCCCGTGCCCGTGCGCGTTCGGCTGCTTTGTACCCTCCGCTAGGACACTGGGTGTGATATGTCTTATAAGAACATTGATATATAAATTTTCTTTCTTATAAAGAGCTCACTAGTTTGTTAATCTAGCGATGTGGGACAAGAATTTACAAACCTATTTATACTATGGTGGTTCCTTCTCCATTTCTTTCCTCCACCAATGTGGGATGAAATTTTCTTCACTTATCTCTTTTTTCTTTATTTGTGGTTTGTTATACCAATTATTTTTCCTTCACTCACAACCACTTTCAAAATATATTAAAAAATTATAGGGGTGAACAGTAGTTTATCAAATATACAGAAAAATCACTAAGTTTTATAAAATACAAAAACTCTTCACTCACAACACCTTAACTCACTCTCTGTATTATAAAACATCCCCTCACATAATATGAAGGGTTGGATGAGAATGCTCTTACACACCCTTGATCTTTGACCGGTCTCTTCTTGGATGACCTCGACACCATATTGATTAACACAACCATAATAAGAATGACAAAGATGAAACTTGAATGTGATTGCAAACAACGCGATAACTTGTCTTTTACAATAAATTGAAAGGAACAAACCCTAAATAGGTTGTGTAGGGATGCGATGGAATGGTCCAACGTTTCTAATGGGCCTGATTATCCCATAACTGTTTAAACAGTTGTGATACCATCTTAAAAACTGCTACGTAAATTAAGGATTAATTATCATTTCATCCATATAACCGTCTACATAATTTGTTTATTGGCCAAAGGCCCAAACACATTAATAAGCAGTTGTTGATTATTGTTTTGCAACACCCTAAACACAAGATGTAACAACGGCTGTATTTACACATGCAACAAATTTCTTAAACTTTCAAACATAGCCATGTCTTTGTAGCAAAAATACTACTAGATGCCAACCCTATATGGATAGCCCACTCCGAAGCCTAATAGCAATAAACAAAGAGAAATTAAGAGAAAAAATAAACATAGCTTTATCATTTTGCAAATAATGTTTTAGTAAAAGAAAACATCAATAAACATATCTTTAATTTGAACACCATATTGTAAAGCATATCAATGACATGCATGTCCCATAATTATTTTCATGATAAAATAAATTATTTGGCGGCCTATTTTTTTTTTAATCAAGAAAAATATGATATATGTATTATTTTAATTAGTTATACTATATAACCTATTAGTTTTAGAATTCATGTATTACATGCTGGATGATTGAATTAATAAAGATACAAATAAATTTAAGCAATTAGTACATAATGTAAGTAAACAATTGTATTACATCTATATTTCTACATCTATATTTCTATCTATACAATCTCTAAAATAGTTTTTTTTAAAGATCTATCCATACTAAATTGTAATATCAATTATAAAAATAGTGTAACATACCTAGTGTGCAGCGGAAACAGACCAGCCTTCTGCCACCAGCCGTTTTTTGGTCACAACGAAAGTACGAAACTTAGAGTGTTCAAAGTGTGGTAAACTGATTTTTCTCTGTTGACTTTCACCAGTTAAAATATAATACAGGAAGTCAAAAATTTTATGGAATCCAAAAAAAAAATGTTTAGGAAGGGCATGAACAAATAGAATAGTGAAGTTACCAAATTATTCCACTGTTCAAATTGATTGACAATACCGTGTACCACATTGCTCGATATTGCTTAAAAGTCAGAACAAATTGATCCAACTCGTGTTGACCATTAATATTACAAAGAAAAAAATGAATAATACCCAAAGTGCCCTTTTTGCATGAATAGCAGCAACATTCATTCTTCAATATCAAAAACAAATCCAACATCATGGTTAGAAGCCCTTACACACGACATAGTAATAGCAACCCGCTCTTGTCCTTGAATAACAGACCCCGTTGATTTCTTCAACTCATCAAACATATATGTTAGAACTTGGTAGTTCCTAAAAATCAATAATGACAAATTTTAGTAAAAGCTGCATTTAACACAGTGTAGTTTACATGCCCAAGTAAACGAAATTATAAAGAGAGAGAGAGAGAGAGAGAGAGAGAGAGAGAATTGCATTGGAAAGTTTTTTAATAAATAAAAAGTAAAAGATGTAGCGTAGAAGTATGACGGTGCATAACTCGATTCACTAAGGCTGAGGACAGAGGACCATTATTCCTTTCTATAAACTCAATGAAGTGAAAACTTCAACCCTAATATTTGAATGAGACTTGGGAACACAGTGTAATCTCTGTGTGCTATTTGTATTCAACTGTGCTACTCCTCTCTACAAGAGAAAATATGTCTTAACAATCAATGTGCATTTAATGCAATGGGACAACTGAATTCGATCCACTATTATGATCTTTTTTTACTTTAAAACAACTTTTTTTTTTCATTCGATTTACTAAAATAGTGTCGTACGTACCTAAGAGCATTCTCATCCCATTCCTCATCTCTATCTTTATAATTAAACTAAAAAACACTACATTTCTTTCTCCTACTCAATTAAATAATATTTTTTATATCTTTATCATTACAGTGTTCTCTTTTCTCTACTCACAACCAATCCAACAAATATTAAAAAAAAATTGGGGCAAACAATGTTCCTCAAATGTTTCCCCAAATTTACAAAAAGTCACTACATTTTTCTCCTCACCCTATAATTTACACTCACAACCACTCAAAACCTCACCCTATAATTTACACCCTTCTCACATAAATTTAGGGGATGGGATGTGAATGCTCTAAGCCCGGTAATCCCAAATGCAAACTGTTCCTGAATGCCAACTTGTAAGGATCCTGTAAAAGACAAATACCAATGTGAATTAATAAATTAATCAAAAACCACTTGTTCACTAATGAGCTTCCCACAATTATATTCAATATCCTATACTGGACTAAGTAACAAAACAAAACACCAGTTATTGAGATTTACCAAATTACAATTTACATTAATATTTAGTATTTACCATGGCTCTGTTGGATGATTATCAAGTAAATGTATAATCATAACACATCTTTCAATTGGACGAGTTGGATTACATAGATAATTCATGCGTTGATTTAGGTGAATAAAAAGAAACAGGTTGAATCAAATGAAAGCTTATTAGGATTGAGATTTAATCATAGTGATACACTTGAAGAAAGGGAGGTAATAAAATTATATCGAATTAAACAAATGTATAATATATATATATATATACTAGTTTTTATCCCCTGTATTACGGGGGTTGTTTTATATTATTTGTTCTAATGTTTATTTATTTTTTGTATTTATATTTTTTTTATTGTCTGAAAGTTAATAATATATTTATGGTTTGATGATAAATTGTTTGACAAATAAATGAGATGTTATAAGTCGGTTTAAAAACTATATGGTTTTGATGAGACCCAAGACCCGTTTATTTCTTTTACAATAAAATTGGTTTTTTAATTATAAATAATATTTATAAAAGTTAATAATATACTTATGGTTTGATGAGATCAAAGACCCGTTTATTTTTTTTTACTATCAATTTGGTTTTTTAATTTAAATAATATATATATCTTTTTAAAATAAATAAGATATTAATTTTTAATATATCCTATTTTGTAGGATTTTTACATCAATAATTTGGTGAGAATAATTTTTTATTTATGGAGATGTTACAACCCGTTTAAGGAATATCTGGGTTTGGTAAGACCCATATCCATGAATTCGGGTCAAATGCATGAGAAACCTCCATTTAAAAATCAAGAAAATCTGGTGACTCCAAAAAAATGGGGGGCGACCACATCGCGACACGTAGGATTTTTATGTTTTCGTTTATATATATTATTGATATATATAGGGTAAGGATCCTAAGAGAATCCTTTGCAAATTGAGAACTTTGAGAACCATTTTACACCACTAAAAACACCTTTAAAAAAATATTTAAAAAAATCATAAAATAAAAAATAATAAAAATTTTTAAAAGGTAAAAAAACCAAAATTCTTATATTTCATTCCGGTTTCATTAAAAAAATAAAAAATAATAATAAAAAAATAAAAAAAACGTCGTATTATACACATATGTATAATTTTATTTAATCTTTAGTACGTAATATACACATATGTACAGTATCATTTATCTTAAATTATACACATGTGTACAAAAAAACATGTAAATGTACATATATGTATATATTATACATATGTGTATATAATTTAGCTAAACCGAGTTTTTTTAACTTTTTTTATGAAACCGGATGATAAAATTAGAATTTTGGTTTTTTAACTTTTTTGATATTTGTGTTTTTTTGATTTTTGAGTTTTTTGTGGTCCAAAATGGTTCTCAATTTAAAAAAAGGTTCTCTCATGATCCTGATTTATATATATATATATATATATATATATATGTGTGTGTGTGTGTGTCCAAATCAAATCCTAATTAAAGTACGGGTGGTTCTTGAAGATTGAAATCAAGATTCAAGATTCGATGGATTTTTTAGAGAGATAACACAGAACCACAGTTGGAGAAAGATGAAAATCAGGGTTTTGCCTTCTAATTTTTAACGGGCCATAAGATGATATAGGATCCGCAGGAAAATAATTAATCAGGTTTCCTGCATAGATTGTAAATGGGTATAGAAAGCTTTGGGACGGAAAAGAAGTCATATTAGGATTAACCACAAGGTAACGAGTGTCTTCTAATATTTATTTAATTAAAATAGGTAGATTTATATATATAAAAAATACAAGCTATCCCATGATTATTTTCACTTCATATTAAAAAGTTCAAGTAATTTATATAATAGATACAATTTATCTTCTTTTAGTTATACGAGAAGTATATATATAAAGACAAAACCTTGTTAATATGAAACTTTGAAAACCCAACAAAATGGGTAATTAAGTATAATATATATGTATATTTAAATGGAAACGACATAATAATTGGGAACTAACTTTTAACTTTTGATCTTGGAAGAGTGAAGGGTGTGATTCATTAACTATATTATCAAGGGTTGGTTTGTTTGGTTCCTAATTTCTTAACTGTCCTCCTTGTAAGGAACCGAATAAAATCATTCCTATCCTTAATTTGTATCATTCAATAGATGACTAAGATCATTTTATGTCTTTTTTACTACGAGAAATACAACATAATATTATTCATAGCACTGAAAAAACATTATGAACCTTTCGGTTTTATTACTACTAAGTTTGCTTCAAATGTTACCATAAATAAAATAAACTGAATGCCGTTTGGAGAAGGCAACAAAGATGCATGATACAATTTCTTGTCCCAGTCAACACGCAACAAGCATGCTGAATGCACAGTTGAACGACATTCATTCAGAAACATATCCAGATTCCTAAATATTAACCTTAATTCAGCTCAACATCAACTGTGTGACATCAAAAGCAACTCTACACGCATTTTCGTTATTCAAGTACTATACTTACATTTTAATTGTATTCACATTTCTGTCGAGATTATTATTATTATTATTATTATTATTATTATTATTATTATTATTATTATTATTATTATTATTATTATTATTATTATTATTATTATAGATAATGACATCTCTGTTTAAAGATGATCAATCTTGTGAACCATCAAGAGATGCGTCCACTAGCAACCAATCAAACTTTGATCAAGAAGCGGGTTCTTCAAACACATTACAAACAGGTCAGACTGAAGACGACATAGAAAAAGGTTCAATGTTCTTATGCTTGCCAATGGACAAAGCCCTTATAAGAATTGTAAGAAAGTGTACATTAATTAATGATCCCGGTTCTACGTTAACAATATTGATAATCAACATGTCTTGGTGGTATATCAATGTTGCAGGTTGTAGCAGAAATGTTGGGGAGTTTTATAGTTATGTTTAGCATAGGTGGGATAATAGCAAGCACGGAATTGATGAGAGGTGTCGGTCTACTTGAGTACGCAGTCACGGCGGGCTCAGCAGTGATTGTGGTGGTTTTCTCTATTGGCCACATTTCTGGTGCTCACGTTAACCCTGCTGTCACCATAGCTTTTGCTACTGTTGGTCCATTTCCATGGAGAAAGGTACCTATTTTCTAACAAATATATCCATTCACCAAATGAGATTTATTTGGATATATTTTTGGTTTAGGATTCATTTAAATACTTTTAGTCGTTTTATGAAAGTTCTTGTATTTTTAGACAATTCAATACCCCCACAAGTTCGGGTGGCAAACTAATTTCAAAGAGTCCTCCTGAGCTATGTGGAATTTGCTTGCCACACAAGCGAACTCTAAGAAAATTGTCAGAACTTGCATGAGTTCACTTGTAGAGGTAGCAAACTGTTTAAAAGTAAAAGAATATTTTTCCAGAAAACGTTTTCTGAACGTATTTAACTAAACCCTAAACCACCAAACTCGAGAAATCCTAACACATTACAATGGAAAAGGTTCCGATGTATATAGTGGCTCAAGTAGCTGGTTGCACATTTGCGACATATGCGGGAACAATGGTGTACGGCATGAAATCCGAGGTTTTGATAACTAGACCACTTGTTGGATACAGTGCAGCATTCTGGGCCGAGTTTATGGCTTCTTTCTTTGTTCTGTTTCTCACCGCTTCGTTGGTTCATGCACCTCCATCTGTATGCATACCCTTCCTCTACTTCTATATTTGTTACAAAAGTTGCATGATTTCTAGTGTCAAATGATTCTACTCTAGTTGTATTTCGTTTTATTATTGATGGTGATGTTTAGTTTCACACTTGTGGTGGTTGTACTCGAATAACACAAAGAGCAAACACTTTAATTTTAAGAATAAATTCAAGAAACATGTATAGTTAAAATAAATGAACAATATTAGTAATAGTTATTTAAAAAAAGTCAAATATAATCATAGACCATAAATAAAAACAAAAATGATAATAGAAGATGTTTATTTATAGTGATAAAAATACCCCAGGTTGCTTGAGTTTGTTCTTGTGAGACTCAGTGATGACCCCCATCATTTTAATGGCCTAAAGCAAAAGAAGATTTTGAGGCCTTTATAAAAAATTAAAGAGATTAAATCATATAGTTATAAGTTTTATTTTAAAATGTACCTATGGATTTTCGTGTTTCATATATGAAACTATAATACTTAGAATTTTCAATAAAAAAAATAATAAACACAGATTCAAGGTATATAACCAGGAAAAAATAGAAACAAAATAAATAAGAAATGGCATGAAAAAAAATTAAAAAATACAACTTCACCATGTACAATAATCACTAGGCCAACGTGCAATATTGTTAAATTTATCCATTACACATTTTAGTAGGTAACCGTTTCTTTATAAATAAAAAAGTTTAGTTTAAAATTTAAATTGGGGCCTTAGTTTTTCAGGAGTCTCAAGCCCTACCTTGACCCAACACTACTATTGGGGGGACCCAGGTGTGACTCTTAACAATACAATGTAAGCATCTTCAACATGCTACTAATGAGGCCATCTGTATCAGACATGACCGGCACTGGCGTTCATCTGCGTAAGAGCAAAAATTTGTTTGTGTAGTTTGCGGGAGTCGTCTGAAAATACGCATGAGGAAATAGGAGAGTGGTAGCGCCAATGACTATATTTCCCCTTAACGGCTAAACTTTATGATCTTAAAATTCAAATAGCTATCCCGGCTCTCAAAAGAAAAGCACTATTATTACCACATTTTATTTAAGTTTCTTCACATCCTCCACAATACTCAGCTTTTAATCTTAACTCTCACACAAACATGAGCTCAAGTGATAATAAAATCTCGCCAACTTCACCTCTTACTGTTTAGACGTTTATTGAATTAGCCACATTGATGCCCAGAGAATTGAAGAAGCCTGATTGAAAATGTGTAACTAAATTGATGGAATTCCTTACCGGAGAGGAGTCAGGTTATGTTTAAATTGGAATGGAAAATACATACAGAATGGTCATAAATTGGAGACAATCGTTTGTGGAATGACTATCTTGCTCTAGATTCGGTGACCGACACCCTGAGAGTTACTCTAGACAACGGTTTTGGATGAGGGATAACATTTCAGTCGAATTATTGATCATATATCCAACCATTCTTCCCACAGACAATGCTACTGATCACCAACATCACCACACTACATTTACTAGAAACAAGGCTACAGATCGTGTCCTTCAACTTTAGTAACTAGAAAAGGCCCTTAATTCATATGTTGTCACACATTATGTCCTTTACACTTTTCTACCCAATCCATCTTTGTACTATATCTCCACACTTTTTCTAATCCTTCGAATACTCTTTCTACTTCCGGTTATCATCCATCACACAACACTGTTGATCACCAACACAACCACACTACCTAACAACAGCTATAACTCCCCCACGACCGCAACACACACACACGCGCGTAGAACCCAAATCAACCCAATGGAAAATCAAGTGTTTCATGATCTTATTACGGCTAAAGTTTAACCAATAAAGATCTTGATATATCAAAAGGGGGTTTGCATTTTGTGTCGCTTGTAGTTTTTTGTCCTAGTTCGATCTACACCCGTGTTATTCAACCCTCAGCTGGTAATCTATAGAATGAAATTGGATATCGAAGAAAGTCAGTACGTGATTGGGAGTTGTCAAAGGCTTCAGTTAAAAGGGTTTGTAGTAACAATTGTCAAGGAAGATGATGGGTTAATGGTCAATAAATAAGTGAGTTCTATGGATGGTGTAACGTCCGGGCCTCGTACCACCATTTTTTTTACAAAAATTGACGATGACTAAGATATCCTAGGATGTTTGTATATAATTTAGTATTTAAAAGAAAATGAGTGTTCTGGAATATTTAAAGAAAATTTAATATGCATGTTGACGTGTTGCGTTTGCGATTGTTTGCATCATGGATAATGTTAATAAGAGCTTGGAACTTATTGATGTTTAGATTCGTTAAAAGTTTGGACAATAACTTTCATAACTCTTGGTAAGTTGTATTTCAGGTAAGTCAATTTGCAGGATTTATTGTAGCTGTTGGCATTGCACTTGGAGTTCTAATTACTGGGTAATCATATACAACTTGTCACCAACATCGATTTAGTTCATTTTTTCATATATCCATATTTACACAAAAAAAAAAAACCGTATTTGTATTAGGCCAATTTCAGGAGGTTCAATGAATCCTGCAAGGTCGTTGGGACCTGCCATCGTGTCATTTAACTATCAAGGTCTGTGGATATATCTAACGGCTCCTACACTCGGCGCAATATGTGGTGCATTCATGCTTCGTATGTTGAAGCCTTGTGCATCTATGACTTCATCTTCCTCTTCGCCTTCACAACGCTCTCAGTTCCTACAAATTGATTAGATGTAATTTTACAATTCCGTTAAAGCTTAATAGCATGTAATGATGGTTTTTTTTTCTTTTTAACAATTTAGTTGACTAAAAACTTAGTGTCATTGTAAGTGCATATGTTATATACTTGTCTCTTCGTCACATACAAACTTTATATTCATTTTATTATAGTTGTCTTCTAGATCAAAGGACTACCAATATTAGTTTGAGCCAGCGCCATTTTATGTGATAATCTTGGAATGCAAAAGCCTGTTAATTGGGATGCAAAAATTTTGGAAGTTTTCGGTATTAGTCAAATTATTGGTTCCTGGACCTTGGTCTGTCGTTCATGGGTCTAGTTCCTGAGGAATCTAATTGAGATTGAAGCGTAGTAGATCAAGTAAGTTCTAGATATCCTAATTAAGTGTTTTAGGGCAGTAACATCGATCATGTATCACCTTGGAAAGGTTAATGTGGTTGTTGACGCTAGCCGGAAAAAAAAATCCTTGGTAAAGATAAAATCATAAAACTGGTTGTAACGCCATATTTCACAGGTCTAGTTAAAAATGCTTAGCAAGAAGCATAAAGAAGGAACAGGTTGTCACTCAACCAAATAGATACCGAAACTTGAAAAGGTATTATTGGTGGCATGGCATGAAGCATGAGGTTACTTGGTATACAAATAAGTTTTAACTTTTCTTAGTTAACGTCGAGCATGAGGTTACCAGAAGCCTTATGATAAGATTCACCCATTGGAAATAAAAAAATGGAAGCCGAAACACCTCACTAAGGACTTTATAACCAAGCTACCTCGTATAGCTAAGTTTGACTTATAGTGTTTACTTTCAACCAATACGTGAGACATTTACTTCGAAAAGGTTGACATAGACATTCTTCAAAGAAGTTAGTGGCAAGTTATCATGTACCACCCAACTTGATAACCGGAACTATTGTGCTCCATCAATGTTGGTCAGACGTGCCACCTATGTCCAGACCTGGCGTACAAAGTTAAAAACATGTCGTAGTAATGGGAATGTACAAAGTGTGCCATTAAAGCGTCGCGTTGCGCACTGCCCTACCATGCTCATGAGTGAGCATAAGTTAAGGGTGTTTTGCAACCTTTAGGGACCTACTTGTGTGCGTCTCAGTCTAAAGGAAATACTAAGGATTACTCTTCATTATAAACTCATCAAGGTTTTGTCTCTCCTATGTGTTGGGAAAAACGACCATCAAGCTAAAAACGGTAAACAAAAAGTGCGGAATTAATCTTCATATGGCTAAACTTTTTCACAAACCCTAATGAACCTATGAGTATGCAAACAAATAGGGTATTTAAAAATAAATAGGACACAATAATTTTAGCGTGGAAAACCTCTCAAGGCGAGAGTAAAAATCACGATACTACTAGAGCCGCTTCAAATCCACTATCACCAATAATAGCAATACAAAAGTCTTCTCTAGGTAAAACGAGAGGCATACACAAACCATCATATACTTGGAACAAACTAATATCAAGTATATGGAATTAAACTACAAAAGAATACCAATGTTGTAAAAGTCGTTAGGCGGTCCTAGGCGGTCGACTGGGGAGTTGCGAGTACTCGGGAGTAGTCGGGGATTACTCGGAAAATACCTAAGGAGTACTCGGCCGAGGCGGGGAGTACTCGATCTAGGAGGGGAGTAATCGGGGAGTACTCGGCCGCCTACTCGGGAGTTTTACAACATTGAAGAATACGAGTAAGAGGTATCACCAACGAGAGAATGAATCGATCTCCGGCGCGTCTCTTATATTCACAAAACACCAGAGGAATAAAACACCAAAACTTACTTTCTCTTCTTCTCTGATGTCTTCGGCAGTAGCAAAGAAAAACCACACAAAAACCCATGTGTGCTTACGGCAGAAATACATCACCACAAACATAATAACCTTTTATATATATTTTGTTTTCTTGTCCTTCACGTGAAGCCCAACTCAAAAATATCACCACATAATTATGTGGGTGACGACCCATCAAAAATAACCAGCACCAATTATTTACTTTTTTTTTTCTTTATTTAATTATTAAAACATAATAATAATAATAATAATAATAATAATAATAATAATATAGACGACCCATGAAGGATAATATTTGTTGGGCTTTCTCATGGGAAAAAAAAATCTCCAACAAATCTCCCCCTTTTTGTCTATGAGAAAGAATTCACCACCCCGACTAGTGAGCAACATATCTTCAGTTTCTCCCTTGCCAAAGCTTTGGTCAAGATATTGTAACAATAACTTAATCAAGTTCAAACAACTTGTCTTCAATTGCATATCTTATCCGATGATACCTCACATCAATATGTTTTGTTCTCTTATAGAGTTCTTAGCAAGGTGAATGGCACTTTGATTATCACAAAGAACCACGTAGCGCCGTTGCATAAAGTCAAGCTCTTGCATAAATCATTTCAACCACAACAATTCTTTGCATGCTTCTGTTGCTGCCATATACTCTGCCTTGGTAGTAGAAAAAACAACACACTTTTGCAGTCTTGACTGCCATGACACGGCCCCTTCAAATAACATCAAATATCCAGAAGTGGATTTCATGTTGTCCATATTTCCTGCCATATCAGAATCCGTTTAACCAACAAGCATCGACTCACCATTTCCAAATGTTATACCCAATTTAGAAGTACCCCGTAGATATCTAAGGATCCACTTAACTGCTTCTCAATGCTTCTTACCAGGATTTGACAAGAACCGACTAACAACACCTAATGCATGAGCAATATCACTCCGTGTACATACCATTGCATGCACTAAGCTTCCAACCGTTGATGCGTATGGAACGCCATCCATCTCTTCAATCTCTTTCTCAGAAGTAGGGCAATATTTTTCAGTTAAGTTAAAGTTGGGAGTAAGAAGTGTACTACCCACATTAACTTTAGACATATTGAATCTGATATGCACCTTTTCAATGTATTGCTCTTGTGACATGTGTAGCTTCTTTGAAGCTCTATCTCTAGTAATCCGAATCCCAAGAGTATTCTTTGTTGGCCCCAAGTCTTTCATAGAAAATGACTTACTTAACTCTTTCTTCAGCTAGACAATTCTTTCTACATTCTTGCCAACAATCAACATATCATCAATATAAAGCAATAATATGATGAAATCACCACCACCAAACCTATTAAAGAAAACACAGTGATCAGACGCAGTTTTTCGGTAGCCTTGCTTCCCCGTAACGGACTCAAATTTTTTGTACCACTATCTCGGTGCTTGCTTCAACCCATAAACACTTTTATGAAGTTTACAAACATATATTCTTTACCTTTAACCTGAAAACCTTCGGGTTGCTCCATATATATTTCTTTATCCAGATCACCGTGAAGAAATGGTGTCTTGACATACATCTGCTCAATCTCAAGGTCAAGACTAGATGCTAAACCAAGAATCACTCGAATGGAACATATCTTTACGATTGGAGAAAAAATCTCATCAAAATCAATGCCCTTTCTTTGACTGAACCCTTTGACCACCAATCTTGCCTTGTACCTAAGCCGTGAGGCATGTTCTTCAGAATTAAATTTGTAGACCCACTTGTTCTTCAAAGCTCTTTTGCCCTTAGGCAACTTCACCAACTCAAAGGTATTGTTCTCATACAAGGAATTCATCTCATCTTGCATGGATTCAACCCACTCTCTGTTTTGCTTATCTTCCATGGCCTCTTTCTAATACTCGGGCTCTCCCCCATCAATGAGTAAGACGTACTCACCAGTCGAATAACGATTAGAAGGTTGACAGTCTCTTGTAGACAACCTGAGTGGGACAAATGCAGGCATATCTGCTGGTAACTCGGGATGAATATCCTCATCCAACTCTACATGCTCTTGATTATCAACATTATCGGTACCATGTTGTTCGTCATTTTGAAAACCATCTTCGTGATGTGGCTCAGAATGCTAAGTAGGAATAGCATCCAAATCAATGAGATCATCAGTGTACTGAGAAACTACCTTCGTTTTCTCAATATCATTCAAACTCTCATCTTCGACAAACACAATATCACGACTTCTTACAAGCTTTTTTAAAACCGGTAATCTGTATCCAAACTCATCTTGCCCATAACCAAGGAATATACATTGTCTGGACTTCACATCAAGCTTTGATCTTTCATCTTTGGGAATATGTAAAAATGCTTTGCATCCAAAGACCCTCAAATAACGATACAAAACATCTTTGCCACTCCAAACCCTGTCTAGAACATCATTATGCAAAGGAATACAAGGAGTAAGATTAATAACATGTACCGATGTATTTAAAGCTTCACCCCAAACGGAATTAGGCAACCCTGCATGTGTGAGAAAACACTTAAACCTTTCAACCAAAGTCTTGCTCATCCGTTCTGCAAAACCATTCAACTGTGGTCTTAGGAGGTGGCCTTTGGTGTCGATACCTTTCTCTCTACAATAAGCATTAAAAGGACCAATGCATTCACCTCCATTATCTGTACGAATACACTTGAGCTTCTTCCCAGTCTGTCTCTCAACTAGGGCATGAAACTGCTTAAACACATCAAATACTTGATCTTTAGACTTTAAAGTATAAACCCATACCTTCTGATGCGTGCGTGCGTGTGGTATAAAATATAAAAGGATGGGATGATTTGCTTTTGCACAAGATCGTGTTTTAAATTTATTAAAGTGATTTCTACAAAGACTAAACACACACAAAATAGGCAAGTGTACCTATCGTATATGTAGAATAGTATTGGTAAGAACCAAGTATCGATCCGTGGACACAAATGTTTCTAATGATAAATCGTTGTTTTATTTTAATCGGAGGTTTTAATCATTTTGGGGTTAATTTTTGAACTTTTTTATAAAATATAAATACTTATATATAATATATAGGTGACCAAGACAAGAGATTCTAAATGAGTTGTTCGATTATGCGAAGGTTACCATCTAAGATCAAGAGTCCACTCCATTTTAGCCTTGATAATTAATATTCAAACATGTGGTAAACTTGCCGTAGCAATATATGATAGATATCTCCTTAAGCCTTAAGTGAGCATATTTGGCACTAAGGAGGTAACATGCGCATTTTAAAGTCCATCCTTTCCTAATGTCATGCCACCTCAATGATGTCAATTTAAGTTGGCAAGTAGTTTCGTAAAGTAGAAAGATTAGGATTGACTTCGATTTCTCAAATACCAATTCTAACAACTTCGGGTGGTTGTAGTTAACTCACACAACCTCCCCTTGGTTGATTTATGTAGGTTATAATTACACATTCTGTTAACATATGACTTCTTTAACTAAAATGATATCCTAAGCAAAGCTATTTTCGGATTACCAAGACTTAGAAAAATACATCATAATTTATATCTCATCATTTCTAAGTACAATATAAGGATCCATGTTTCGTTAATGTATCAAAGTATTTCTATCTTTCAAGAACAAGAATCGATCATGAACGATTGCCAATAGAATTGACAACCACCAACTTTGAATTAGTGATTTAATATGGTGAAACATTTCTCATCAAAAGATAATTGTAAGATAACCATGTACTTTACTAGACTACACCACATGTTTTATATAATTATCAAGTAAAACAAAGCTTCTTCATAGATTTTAGATGGTAAATGGAGTTTAGCTCATAATGAGCATGATGATAAACATTAATATGAATGATGATAACAAATACATGATTAAACCTGGAACAATCTAACCAAATGTAGATGAATCTTCCTTCTTAATGGTGATGATAATGGATGAAGATGATGGTTGATGGTGATGACCTCCAAGCCTTTAAACTCTTCACTAAATCTTCTATTTGAGTGTTAGTGTGTGTTTTTTATAATAGAAAACCGGATAGAACTCTTTTCAAGGCACACCAAATGAGTGCAACATGAGCCACTATTTATAGGCAATCTAGAGTGAGAAGCACGGCCCCGTGCTTACGTAGACACGCCCCCATGCTTTTTAGTTACATGTGCTAATTCTTTTTGTCGTTTCTGGAAGGTAGGAACGGCCCCGTGCTTCCTGAGGCACGCCCCCGTGCTTTTTAGTGACATGTGCTAATTCTTTTTGTCGTTTCTGGAAGGTAAGCACGGACCCGTGCTTACGTAGGCACGCCCCCGTGATTTTTAGTGACATGTGCTAATTCTTTTGTCGTTTCTGAAAGGTAAGCACGGCCCCGTGCTTCCAAAAGCACGGGCTCGTGTCCAGCTGTTCACTATTTTGTCTTTTCGTGTAGATTTTTTTTGTCTTTTTTGAAAAGTGACCAGAAGCACGGTCCCGTGCTTCCAAAAGCACAGCCCCGTGTTTCCCGTAAGCATCGCCCCGTGTTTCCAAAAGCACAGCCCCATGTTTCCTGAAAGCACATCCCCATACTGAAGCACAACCCCATGTTTTGCTGTTTTCTTTGGTTTTTCTTTGGCTTTTCATTTTTTTCTTCGTTTGAGTCTTGGATTCACCTGAAAATATATTTTAACATGATAAGTAGTTATTTTAACTATATTATACTATAGAAGTTGTAGTTTTTAGAGATTATTTGATGCTAAAAAGATGTATATTTTTATATGCATCACCTTCCTCGAATGATCATCTATAAATGTGACAAAATATAAGCAGCCCCAAGTGTTCCAGTCTTCATAGGACCACATACGTCTGAATGCAGCAAGTCTAAGTATACTTTCTTTTCTATGAGGCGGATGACTATGAAAATAAACTCTCTTTTGCTTACCATTCATACAATGAGAACACTTCTTCAAATGAACATCTTTCACACCGGACAAAACATCTTTCTTCAACAAAATAGACTTCCCTTTTTCATTCATATGAGCAAGTCTCTTATGCCATAGATCGGTCACATCAAAATTCGTCAATGAATTAACCCGAGTCTCTGGAAATCTTTGGATGTGCCATGTATAAATTCAAAGTTCTTTCACCTCTTTCCACGATCAACGAACTACGAGTGAGTTTCCAAATTCCACCACCAAAGGTATTGTGGAAACCATCATCATCTAATGTGACTGCGGAGATCAAATTAAGTCTAATATCTGGAACATGTTTTACATTGTGTAAAACCAATTATATCCCAGTATCAAATTCAAGCACACATCCCCAACACCAACGATATTTGATTGCCCATTCACTACAACAAAAAGGGATATTTAGTATGAACAAAAGCGTCTTAAAATGCTATTTTGTAGGACCTTTCATTTAATAGGATCAAAGAGAAAAGCGTTTCATGTAAAGGGGTCGTAATAAGTCTCGGAACTCAAAAAGCGTCCTTATATTCCAAATAAGATTATGAAACCAATTTTATGGTCGCATAATATATCCATTAACAACCTAAAAAGGCCTCAATAAAAACATTTTAGGAGATTTTAACAATGTTTTGACACGTGCTTACCTAATTGTAAACTTTTGATACACATACAAGCGTCCTTAAAAATTAATTTATAGGACCCTTATGATGGAACATTATACTACCAAGAAAAGAGTCCTAATATCCCAAACAATATTATGAAACTAAATTTTATGGTCGCATAATATATCTATAAACAACTTAAATAGTGTCCTAAAAAACATATTATGACACTTTTACAATGTTCTAACGTTTAATAGGACAAAAATTCGAAGTCCTATCTAATCATATTATACAACCATTTTTAAAACAACCACACACACAGTTTTACAATACGGTTATGGACATCTAAATAATGGTTTTTATTAAAGGAAAATTGGTTTTAAATAATCCCAACTATGGCCTATTGGTAAATATCCATCCCAACTTTACACTTGTCTGCTGGCAGTACCAACTACTTGTGCATTTGTTTTTAACGGGCCGCGACTAACGGATGTTAATTCCGTTAGTCTGATGCTTACATGGCATGCCTAGTTGTCAAGAAACTGATTACATGGCAGTTTACGTGGCAACCAGTCATAATAATAATAATAATAATAATAATAATAATAATAATGATAATGATAATAATAATAATAATAATAATAATAATAATAATAATAATAATAATAATAATAATAAAACCCTAATTCCCCACCCATTTCATTC
>NW_027502662.1:0-42811 GCF_021521415.1 Bidens hawaiensis | reverse complement strand
ATTGGTTTCCACATGCCCAAATATCAAAGAACTTGTATAATAATGTACAAATGATATTACATTAAGTTTTACATGTAAAAAGTTAACAATAAAGTCTTTAAACGAAAGTTTGGTTTTCGGTTCGGATCTTGTTTCGGGTTAAGACCGAGGTAAGATTCTACAAACCCATAACCATAGAACTTATAAAAATGATTTTAGAAACTTAAATCTAACAAAAACCATGTTTTAACAATTATTTAACAAAACTAGTAAACAAGTTCAGCTTACAGTTTAGAGCTATTTACGGTTAAACCGAGGCTTGTCTCTTCAAATCCATAACCATAGAACTTCATAAATATGATGTATAAACTAAAATGAGCAGAAGTTAAGCATGATTAATATGTATAAACAAGTTATATAAGTGTGTGTGTGTGTATATATGTGTTTAACTTCAAGAAAGAAATCAAATTATTGCAAGAAATGAGAGAAATGAGTATGAGCCACTAGTTTTATTTTAGGTTTTAAATATTTAAAAATAAATAAAAAAGATGTAAATGCAACAATAAATGCACAATCTCTCTCCAATTAATACAACTAATATAACCATATATATCTAACTAATTTAACTATAATAATTAAAAAGATAAAAACACTACTTTAGTTTATTTTTTATTTACACATTCTTCATTTTATTCAACATAAATACAATTTATTCATATAATACTATTTCTTTATATTAAAAAAATAATTTTCACTCAATATATTAGCATATATCAACGTAATTAAGTTCAATATATATACAACCTACACAAAGTTATATAACCTACACTTGTTTTGAGCAATAAAAACGTACAACATACAAAAAGCATATAACTTATATATGTAATTCGACATCAACAATTATATAAACTACACAAAGATACACATACCCTACACATGCGTAGGTCATATGTTTTTCGTATGTAAGCTATATGTTTTCTTATTCTTAGAACAAGTGTAGTTTATATGTTTTTGTGTAGGTTGTATATTTTTTATTGACATTTAATGCAACTATGTGTAAGATAGTTTTTTGTATTATTCATCACAATGTAACTACGTGTTGATGGATATTGATATGTTGAATTTGAAGAAATTGGTTTTGAAAAGAAAGTAATGTATGAATAAATTGTATTTGTATAAGATAAAATTTTCGTGTGTAGGTTATATGTTTTTTGTGTGTAGGTTATATGTTTACGTGTGCGTGTGTATTTTATTGATGATGAATTTTGTGTGTAGGTTAAATGTTTTTCGTGTGTAGGTTATATTTTATCTTATTATTAAAACAAGTGTAGATTATATGCTTTTGTGTAGGTTGTATGTTTTTGTTGATATCTAATGCAAACACATGTAAAATTGTTTTTTGGTATTATTCATCATAGTGTAAGTATGTGTTGATGGATATTAATATATTGAGTTGGAAGAAATTAGTTTTGGATAGAAAGAAATTTCATGAATAAATATACTTGTGTAGGATAAAAATTCAAGAAGCAAAATGTAAGTTATAAAAACAAATGAGTTCTTAATATTTTCTAATTATAATAATTTAATTATTTATATTAATTAAATAAATAAGTATTATGGTTTATTAGTTATATTAATTGAAGAAAGAGAATAATTAATAGTTTCTTTATTTAGCTTTAAGTATTTAAAACTTAAAACAAAACTAGTGGTTCATATTCATTTCTTGCAATAATATCATTTCTCTCTTGAACCATATTATATATATATATATATATATATCAAGTACTATGAAAGTCCTCCATGAAGCCTTGCCTTACGAGGCTCGACACTTAACCGACCGAGACCGAAAAAGTGACCACCAAAGGTAACAATGGGTGTATATTATATATATATATATATATATATATATATATATATATATGTTGTGCAATAAGTTTCAAGTATTAATTATGACTAAGTAAACTAATTAAAATGCAAAACTTGATTAGTTTGACTTTTGAAAAGTCAAACCTTAAAGCACAATGAAAAATAACCTTAAAGAGCCTTGAATTTGAGTGAGAAAATTGTTTATGAGCAGGGATTAATGTTGGAGAGGGCCTTATATTTATAGGATAAGCTTAAATGGGTTAAACAAGTGATTTAGTGGTTAAAAACCGGATTTATTGGATAATAGAAGCAACAAACAAACACACTTGCAGGTCTGGTCTGGTGTTCTCGTCGTGATACGCGACCATGGAGAGACTCACCCATCGCGTAGCGCGATGGGTTGGGCTGTAGGATTTTTCAAAGTTTCAAAAATGGCAGTTTTAGCTCTCGGAGTTCGTTTTAAGTGTTTCAACGCGTTTTAAGGACCAAAAATGATGTTTTCAAGACCCAACAAGTGTAAAACAATATTGTAACATAAAATCCATCATTTTGATTATATCAAGTTTCGGTTTACAAAACGGGTCGACTTACATCATAAACGGTTACAAAACGAATATAAATCGGACCCGAATTTAACGAATGTCACATAAGAGTTGTTTAAAGCATCCCCAACCGTAAAGGTGTTTTTATTTTCAAACACCTCTACATCATTAGAGTCTCACCACATTCTCTCATCTCCCTCTCCTTTTTTCTCTCCTCTCTCTTACTTTTATATTTACAAAGAGAAGTTTGTATATACAAACCATCTCTCTCTCTCCACGTGACACTCTCTTCTCTTCATATTGATTTCTTACATTGTACAAACTATCATCGGAGATGTTTTTAGGACTTTTTATTGGGTGAATATGGAATGTCTATAAAAATGATGTTCTTTTAATTTGACAGTTAAGTAGACATGTTTTTTTATGGCTCCTTTTATAATATGATAAAGATAAAGAAATACTTTATTTCACGGGGTAAAACTCTAAACAAACGAAAAGAAAACGAATATCAACTATTAGTTATACGTCTAGGCTCCTGATGCTTAGTGTGATAAAAAGGTTTGATGGCCATTAAACAAAGTAAGCATTTAAATCAAGGTTTGAATCCTCAAAACTAAATCATGTAAAGGTATAGGGAATACATAATATAGATCCCGCTTACATGTCTCTCTATTATAATTGGGTCTTTTTGTGTTATAACTTATAAATGAGAATATTCAAAACGAAAAAACATTGATTTAACTCCATGTCCCGAATTTTAAACGATTATAATTTTTTTTCATACGTTAACATCTTCTTTAAAAATATTAAAACGTAAAAATGAGCATGTTATTCTCATTAATTTGATTATAGTATTACTATACTTTTTTAATTAAAAAAACTAACATTTACATGATTATTAGTGTGTCTTTTTTGTCACATCGTACGAACGCCTCTCTAGTATTTATCTTAAATATATGAACGAAACATTTAAAAACTCTCTGGTTGCTTTCCATCTTTTCTTAAACCACTAGATTGTTTTATTTGTAAATGGAGGCCTCTCATACATTACCCGATTCACGTGTATGGGTTTCACCAAACCCAGATAGCCCTTAAACAGGATATACATCTTGTTAAATTAATCTCACCAAATAATGGATATGAAAATTTTATAAAATATGGATATACTAAAAATCAATATCTGATTTTAAAATAAAAAAAATTATTTATAATTAAGAAACAACTTTATAATAAAAAAACAATAAGTGGGTCGTGTGTCTCACCAAACCCAGATAGCTTTTAAACTGAGTTATAAATCTCATTTATTTGTAAAACACTTTTTTCATCAAACCTTATTATTAACTTCGTTACGATAAATAAAATTAAAATCCAAACAATATATATAAATTAAAAAGAATAATATAAAACAATTTTCATAATATGAGAGACAACAATGAGCGTGTGAATCTAATAATTAAGAGGAGTCCAAATGACGAGTTTCTTATCTTAGTGGATGGTTGAAGGGTGCGCCACTATTTACAATTAGGTTCATCCCATGTTAGTGCACATTTTTTTTCTTTCGAAGTTATTGTTTAAAAAGATTTTTTTTCTTAACTATTTACAAAATCATATAACAATAGACACTAACACCAGAAATATACATCAACGAGTGTTTTACCCGGCGCGTTGCGCTGTAATAGGTTGGTAAAACCCGAACGATGGTAAAATCAAAGCAGGTGGTAAGTTGACACGAACTTGTCAGTTTTGGTTACGTTTGTATGGTATCGGAACTGAAACCAAAAATAAAACAAAACAATATAAAACGCAGGTAGACCAATGGGTAGCTTCGATTAGTAAAACTCAGGGGTTGAGGCGATGAGTCTACGCAAGTTTGATCGGTCTCCGTCACATTCTTTAAGGTACCGGAACATAAACAAAAACAAAATTGACATTATTTCGGTTTTTGTTAAGTTCGTTATGATACCGAAACTAAAACAAAAAGGCGGTGTAACTATGCGAATTCGGTCAAGTTCACTTAACAACTCAAACATCCTGTCTACACCAAAGTTATTGTTAAAAAACAACCATTCTCACACATAAACATAAATAACAATTGAAAAAAAATAACCAAAACCTTAAACAACTTGAAAAAAATAATCATAAAGAACACATTTGATTAAAAAAAAATTGTTGCATTAGAGTAAGATTTGATCCTTGGTTGCAAGCCACCGTATGTATTTTACACAATCTACAGAACCATCCAACCAACCCCAACATACATGCTTAAGCATAAAACCAATATTACATATACAAAAATAAAAGAAACTTATTTTGTGACACCAAACTTTTTAATTATATTATAGTAATAATTAAAAGGTGCTATTAGCTACGCAATTGAATTCTACAATTTCTTTTATATTTTATACATATACAGTTTAATTACATGTATATGAAAATATAACAACGGGTATGTTTGGTAGGAAGCTTTTAAGAGCTTCTAGCTTCAAGTTTTCATGAAAAAACTGTCATCAATAAAAAATTTTGTTTTGTTGAAATAGCTTTAAGCTTTTAGATTAGGGAAAAAAACTTTATATTAAACGCTCCTACTAGTAACGTTTAAAAAGTTATAGCTACCAGTTTCTAGCCACCCGTTAGTTTTATCAAACATAACCAACATCTTGAATGCATCAAATAGAAGCTATTACTCTCGATTTGTTTTTCAGTCGTTCTGGTACCAAATAGAGTATGTTTGTCATATTTTATTAATTAATATGTTATCCTAGCACCTAATGTATATATATATATATATTAAATAATAGTTGATTATGTAATTTGAAAGAGGTTGGAAATTTGAAAATATGAGGTCATGATGTCTATAAATAAAGGTGAGTGAAGGAATATGAGAATCATTATTGAGAAAGGAGAGATGGCATCATCTTCTAACTCTCTCACCTTGCTTCTGTCTTCTTGTTCTCTCTTCTTTGTTTTGGCTTTTGCAAGAAAAGAATTTGCTTTGGTGGCAAGTGAAGAAGTAGCACACCATTTTCATACCATTCAACTAAGTTCATTTTTACCATCAACTATATGTAACCCCTCTGCTACAGGTTAGTTTTTTTATATAATCATTGCAATCACGTAACAATTTATATATATTTATACGTATTGTGCTGCGCTGATATCGTTAAAGTAATAAATATACGTCTTTATTCACTGGTGTATACATTTATCCAATAGTGAATATCATGTAATATTTAAATGATTCTATAAATACTTTTTACCGCTAATTAATACATGTATTGATAGGTTTTTAATGTTTCTAAGGGTATATATGAAAATAATCCATATATATAAATTTTGGTTTCTAAGAATTCAATATACAGCGTATTTACTAGTAAACAAAATGGTGTTTACATATTTATAAGTTGAAACACCTTTTGTATGAATCAGGGCCGTCTTTGAGGCATGGCAGGGTAGTCGATGGCCACAGACCCAACACCTCGCTAGGCCCTTTTTTTTCAAAAAACTTATATGTATTTTTATAAAAAAAAATGTATAATTAATGTTTCAACACAATTACATAACCACTAGCTTGGTGTAATAGTAAAGGGCTATAACATTTAACCAAAATTTTGTGGGTTCTTGTCTTATTTGAAACAACTTTAAGCTTATTTTTATACAAAAGTTTTTTACACAACCAAGTAAGCCCATTTAAAATTAAATTTTTTAAATCCAACAAAAAGTTTCTTTTATTTAAGGGCAAAAAAAATTTCGCCTTTGGCCCAATAAATTTTTCGCCTTCTCTGAGCCGGCCCTGGTATGAATGATATATAGGTATGTGCTTATATCAGTACACTTTTAAGTTTGTGTATATATTTGAAGAAATTAGAGGTTCATGTGCGCGATAACGTAGAAATCATTTAAGAATAGACAAACAAGTGATTAAAGTTTTTTTCTAGTTTGTTTTTTAAATTTTGTTTTTTACTTGGGGTTTTTACCATTACAAGTTGATTAGTCTTTTCTACGATACTGTTTTACTTCTTAGACGTCTAAATTTTGTTATTTCACATTGTGACGTGCCACAATATGCGCAATTAAGTTAAGGTGCAACAATATGTGTGTGCACGATTCAACGTTATGACATGCTTTTTATACGATTTAAGGCCCTCGCCACAAGACGATGACCTTAATACCTAGCTAGTTAACACTAATCGAAAACATACTTTTACTGATAAAAAAATCATTGATATACATATTAGTTGGTGAACCCATTAGGGATCAAACAAATGTACCAATTTAAAAGAAGCCGTGCATTGTTAAATTGTCGTTAACAATCTGCATATGATCACCGAGCCAACGTACAGAACTGACCAAAGAAAACATGGTTGAGCTTTAGTCAGTCATTGGTTGGAAATCACCAACAGATCTTCAATAGTAGTTTAAAACTTTAATTTTTCCTTTCACTCTATCAAATAGAACCAATAATTGAAAAATATATAAATGAAAACTTTAAAACTTGTATATAACATGTTGAAAATTACTGTAGGAAGAATTGATATTCTTTATTTTTAATAACTATTTACAGTATATTTACCGGTAAAACAACAATACTCTGATGTTAATTACCTAACCATTCGTGCTCAAGTAATCGGTGAAATTACATTGATCTATGAAGCCACCACCAGTAAAAACAAAGGTGAAATCTATTACATGGCCATTTCCCTATCCCATAATATACGATTACCGACAAATACGGATTAGTGGCGTACATATAAGCGGCGTATTAAGAACAAAGTCCCCTTATATTTAGTGAATGTATCTTGAATAGTTAAAATGAGAGAGATGTGTTAATAGGATTTTCCAATGAAAACCGAAAACGATATAATAATAAACTTTATTTAACTGTTTGCTTTGAAAAATACAACTAAAGTAGCTATCGATCATTAAAACATGAAGGTATATTCATAGATAAGTAGCCTCATGACATGAAGTTTTATGTGATCTGCCAACTAACATAAACCATAAACCCTACACTTTGATCACTATTTAATCTTTAGGTATAACCAACCACTTAATTTAACTTTATAAATTATTATTACTATTATTATTATATTAGTTTCTCAAAAATTATGGGATACAATATAGTAGTCCCTTTCATGCAAGAAATTAAAGAATAGAATTGGACCCTAGATATTGCTAATCAAGCAACCACCATGATGAGATTATTGAGGCTTTGGGGGATCATGAATGCCCACACACTATCATTAACCAACAGTATTATTATGTTATGAGTTAATTATTTATTACATATTTAAATTATAAAATTTATGGTAAACTTTAAAAGATTGCTCGGATTTATTGATATTCTAGTTGAGTGTTTATACCTATCTAATTTCTAAACAAAATCGTGTTTCAGTGAAATTATATGTTCAATTACAAGATAAATATTACTGAATTAAATCAACATATATATCCTGAAATATTGTATAGTACTTTATAAAGCTAAATTGTTAGGAGGACTAAGTAGATGATAAAAAATAGGAATTTTTATATATTTTCTCTTGCTAAATACCCTTAATTACATATATCCCCAACTCCAAAAATCAATTACATATTTCTCCTTTTTTTATATGTTAGGAAGGGGAAATATATTACAAACTGAAATGATTAAAAGAAACATAATTAATCGAAACTAGAAAACAGTTTGCATGGTGGGGCTTTACTTTCACATGTACATTACTCCGAAAACAAAATAAGATCAATCAATAACTAAATTAAACAAGTTAAAAAGATATCTTTGTCAAGGTGGATGCTATATATATATATATATATAGGGGATGGTTTAAGAGAGAAATGATATTATTGTAAGAAATGTAATAAATGAATATGGACCACCAGTTTTGTTTTAAGTTTTAAATGCTTAAAGCTAAATAAAGAAACTATTAATTATTCTCTTTTCTTCAATTAATATAACTAATAAACCATAATACTTATTTATTTAATTAATATAACTAAATAAATTATTATAATTGGACAATATTAAGAACTCATTTATTTTTATAAATTACTTTTTGTTTCTTGAATTTTTATCCTACACACGTATAATTTATTCATACATTAAAATTTTTTTATATCCAAAATTAATTTCTTCCAACTCAATATATTAATATCCGTCAACACATACTTACATTATGATGAATAATACCAAAAAATAATTTTACATGTGTTTGCATTAGATATCAACAAAAAACATACAACCTACACAAAAACGTACAATCTACACTTGTTCAAAGAATAAGACAGCATATAACCTACACACGAAAAACATTTAACCTACAACAAAATTCATCATCAATAAAATACACACGCACACGAAAACATATAACCTACACACAAAAAACACCTACACACGAAAATTTTAACTTTGTGTAGATTATCTACACTTGTTCAAAACAAGTGTATGTTATATAATTTTGTGTAGGTTGTATATTTATTTAACTTTGTGCAGATTATACGTTTTTATTGCTCAAAACTAGTGTAGGTTATATAACTTTGTGTAGGTTGTATATTTATCGAACTTAAATACGTTGATATATGCTAATATATTGAGTGAAAATTATTTTTTTAATATAAAGAAATAGTATTATATGAATAAATTGTATTTATGTTGAATAAAATGAAGAATGTGTAAATAAAAAATAAAACTAAATTAGTGTTTTTATCTTTTTAATTATTATAGTTAAATTAGTTAGATATATTAATTAGAGATATTTATTATGGTTATATTAGTTGTATTAATTGGAGAGAGAGAGAGTGTGTGCATTTATTGTTGCATTAACATCTTTTTTTTTTATTTTTAAATATTTAAAACCTAAAATAAAACTAGTGTCTCATATTCATTCATCTCATTTCTTGCAATAATTTGATTTGTCTCATAAACTGTCTTATTCTTTGAACAAGTGTAGATTATACGTTTTTGTGTAGGTTGTATGTTTTTTGTTGATATCTAATGCAAACACATGTAAAATTATTTTTTGGTATTATTCATCATAATGTAAGTATGTGTTGATGGATATTAATATATTGAGTTGGAAGAAATTAGTTTTGGATAGAAAAAAATTTTAATGTTTGAATAAATTATACGTGTGTAGGATAAAAATTCAAGAAACAAAAAGTAAGTTATAAAAATAAATGAGTTCTTAATATTTTCCAATTATAATAATTTATTTAGTTATATTAATTAAATAAATAAGTATTATGGTTTATTAGTTATATTAATTGAAGAAATAACATAATTAATAGTTTCTTTATTTAGCTTTAAGCATTTAAAACCTAAAACAAAACTAGTGGTCCATATTCATTTCTTACATTTCTTGTAATAATATCATTTATCTCTTGAACCATCCCCTATATATATATATATGGAGTATTTAAACATATGGGGTACTGAAAATACCGATACACATATGACTATACATATACACACAGTCACAAACGTTTTATTACTATGATACATAAAACAATATGTTTTTTTAGGTTCGATCGGCTATTTAAAATATATATGGGCAGAGTAAATGAAAACGATGTTATTTAATACTTTCTACAAATAACATACGACTCTTATAAATCGTTTACATTAAAAAACATTAATGTTACTATTAACGAATTGAAATAAATATTTAAGAAGGATATAGAGCATAAAAATATCATAAACATGTGGACCATAATAATAGTATATTGTCACTAGCCTAGTTTGACAAAGATGTCAAAAACATTTTTGGTTTTCTGCTTTAGTTTAATCGAAGATTCACATGGAAAGGAGCCTTCATTTTATTCATATAATAATTAAGCCCAATAAGTACTTTTTTGTTTGGTTGGTTTTGTTTGGAATCTTAGTTAATGATTCTAGTGTTTTTATTTTATAAATGAACATCAAATCGTAAGTGTAATAGAACCCAACAAAAACTAGATCATTATCATAATTATTAGAAAAAACATCAAGCATTATTAAAAGAAACTAGTTAATAAAAAACAATAATAACATTTTGTTAATGTAGAGCTATCTCATTTAATAGGAGCTCTTATTACTTAATAAGATATCCCTGGTTTTAACACACTCAAAAAATGTAAATTCAGAAGTATTGAAGATTTTTGAAGTTTAAAAACAATAAATTAATCTATAATGTTTACTTAATTACATATAAAAAACATAAGGAAAATTTAATTTTTACATACCAAGTATTAAAGTGGTTTACTAAATTCATACCTATTTCATCATCCTCAACCTTATAATTTAATTATTAAAACTATGAATGAGCAAATGATATCGGGTAATGTCTGTATCAATTCGATACCGATTTTTAAGATTTCAGGATTGTTACAGTACCAGTATTTTCTGAAATTTTTGTTTTTGGTACCGGTACCATACAAAGTATTTTTTGTACCGGTATGAATAGTTGGAACCCCAAATATGGGTTTCAGTTTTTCTTCCCCAAAAAATTCGGAGATGAAGAATAGTGTCTTGAAAGCTGAAGTAAGGGGGAACTGCAAGATTTTTATGACTTATATTATATAACTAGTTTTCATCCCCCGTATTACGGTGGTTGTTTTATATTGTATGTTCTAATACTTATTTATTTTTTGAATTTATATTTTTTTATTGTATGAAAGTTAATAATATATTTATGGTTTGATGATAAATTGTTTCACAAATAAATGAGATGTTATAATCCGTTTTAAAGGCTATATGATTTTGATGAGACCCAAGACCCGTTTATTTTTTTACCATAAAATTGGTTTTTTTAATTATAAATAATATTTATGAAAGTTAATAATATACTTATGGTTTGATGAGACCCAAGACCCGTTTTTTAAACTATAAAATTGGTTTTCTAATTTAAATAATATATATATCTTTTTTAAAATAAATAAGATTATTTTTAGTATATCCTATTTTATAGGATTTTTACATCAATAATTTGGTAAGAATAATTTTATATTTACTGAGATGTTATAACCCGTTTAAGGAATATATAGGTTTGGTAAGAACCATACCCATTAATTCGGGTCAAATGCATGAGAATGCTCCATTTAAAAATCAAGCAAATCTGGTGACTCCAAAAAAAGGGGGAGCGACCACATCGCGACACATAGGATTTTTATGTCTTCGTTTATATATATTATAGATAGATAGATATGAAAATAAAAATGAAGGTGCTAATGGCATGCTCTAAAGTTACTTAAATTTATTAGGTGTTCTACTTTTGTGATTACGAATATTATTAGATTCTTTAAAACTAAGTGATCTAGATGAAAGATATGTGAATCTTGATTACTATCTACTGTTTATTTATTTTTCAAGTTAAACTTAAATTAAACAGTTACAAGTTTAGTGATATTTTTCTCAGCTTCATATAACTGTAAACAAACAATCACTAAACTAATAACTATAATTCATGTATATACATTTACTTATAATATTCAATTTACAAAATTTAACATTAATAAAAGGAAATTCAAAACAATGAAACACATGGTGAAATTAGTTGATGACCTTAAAGATAAAACAAATATTAGTAAATTTAATGTAACACTTGATAAATATAGTTACCAGTCATTTTACTTGAAAAAAAAGTATTTTCTACATAAATTTGTCACATATAGTAAAATTTGTCTTTAATTTTACAAAGGTCTGTGTCACTAATTATACTTATACATGTTCATAATTAACACACTTTGGTTAATGTGTTTCTTACTCTTGTCAACCAATTACTAACTAAGATCATAATCCATGATCAACTAGGTGTCAAGAAAAGTGGGACACTTGAAGTAGTTCATAAACACGGACCATGTTCTAGGTTCAGTAAAGACAATGTCAAACCTTTGACCGTCGAAGAAACCTTCATCCATGACCAATCCAGAGTTGACTCAATCAGGAATAGATTATCCATCAACACAAACAGCAAAGACACACTCGGCTCCAAGGTCACACTCCCTGCAAAATCGGGCAGCACAATCGGATCCGGTAACTACATCGTGACCGTCGGATTAGGCACGCCGAAAAAAGACCTTTCACTTATTTTCGACACGGGCAGTGACTTGACCTGGACTCAATGCCAACCATGTGCACGGTCGTGTTACAGCCAAAAAGACCCCATATTTTCACCCTCCTTGTCAACCACATACACCAATATTTCATGCTCCTCAAACGACTGCTCGGACCTAACCTCCGCCACAGGTAACACACCTGGTTGCAGCTCGTCTACATGCGTGTATGGCATCCAATACGGAGACCAATCATTCTCGGTTGGATTCTTTGGAAAAGAGAAACTTACACTAACTTCACAAGATGAAGTTAACGGTTTCTTTTTCGGGTGTGGTCAAAACAACCAAGGGCTCTTTGGTGGGGCCGCGGGATTGATAGGTTTAGGCCGTGATAAACTTTCCATCGTGTCACAAACCGCTAACAAATATGGGCAAGTTTTCTCATATTGTCTCCCGTCAAAATCAAGTTCGACCGGGTACTTAACATTTGGAAGTGGAAGTAGTACTAGCAATGTTAAGTACACGCCACTCTCCACCTCACAAAACACGTTCTACGGTCTTGATCTGTTAGGTATGTCCGTTGGTGGGACCAAACTAGCAATAAGTTCAACAGTGTTTCAGACATCAGGTATAATTATTGACTCGGGGACAGTTATTACCCGACTCCCTCCCACCGCGTACTCAGCTCTAAAGCAGACGTTTAGAGTGCAAATGACAAAGTACCCGCTAACGAAAGCCTTGTCTATACTTGATACATGCTATGATCTAAGCAATTTTACCACAATTACAATACCAAAGATAACTATGTTTTGGGGTGGGAATACAAATGTGGATATCGCACCACAAGGGATATTGTATGCAAATGGTGTTCAACAAGTGTGTTTAGCTTTTGCTCCAAATGGGGATGATTCGGATATTGGTATATTTGGGAATGTTCAGCAAAGGAAGATGAAGGTTGTGTATGATGTGCCTGGAGGGAAAGTAGGGTTCGCTCCGGGAGGGTGTCCTTGAACACAAGTAAAGAAAAGGGTTAAAGAAACAACTTACAGAAAAGATTGTTGGAATAAGGTATAGATGTACCTGTGTTTGATCTTGGTGTTGCAATTAAATGTAAATTGTTTGCTTTTGGATGGTATTGGTAATTAACTTGTAACTAAATGTAAACTGATTGCCTTTGGATGATTGATCGGTGCATATGTGAATGTATTAAGTTGGTTAATATATAAAAAGAATGTAAACCTTGTAATCCTACTATGACACCAAATACACATTGAATTTCTGAATCAAATCATAGAGTTTGCTTTGATCATTATTAGGATGGGGTGAGTCCCAAACTCCCTTAAATGATTTTTACCCTTTCTTCCTTCCACATCATCTTTCATAATATGTCTATATCCCTTCCCTCATGCTTTGTTCTTGAGTTTATTGGACAAAAAATAAATAAATAAGTTGAAGAGGAATTAAGGAGAGAAAAGAAAGAGAGAAAAACATAAATATATAATATATGATTTAACCGGTCCAAATCCTCCATATTTTCATATGAATTAAATATGATATAATATCCTCCTAGTAATCCGTTAGAGCGTGCTTGGTTAGACAACCAGAATGTTGTCTAGATCAGAATGTTTTCTAGATCGACAACCAAAGTGTTTTCTGATACATCTTGTGAAAAAGGCTTTGGAATTGAAAAAAACCGAACTGGGTTGGAATCGATTATGTAAAAAACCAGTTTGGAACCGACTAAAACCGTAGCTTCGGAACCGGTCTGTAATTTTCTCCAGCAAAACCGGTTCCAAACTGGTTAACCGAACCGAAATCGATCAGAACTCAAACCGAAACTGATTGTAACCTAGTTAAAAACCGGTTGCAGCCTGAACCAAAATGGAAAGATGTATGGTTTGTTACATCTCACATTCTATGGCCCTGCTAAAAACCTTTTTATTGATTAGACTTCTACCATGTACGATTGATTGATTGTAGAGCTCATTTCTATTATAAGGTCGATGTCCAAATTGGGTATTGGAGTTAAAGTCGCCTCCCCCCCCCCCCCCCCCCCCCCCCAAAACAAACACACCCCCGAGGAAGTATTTCATCTATCATTTGAGACAGGTATGATTTACCTACAATTCATCACCCATACAGCTTACTAATAAACAATTCTAACCCTCTATATATTAGAGGACCATTTATAATGCATGATTAACCATCCTATTAAATTGTTTTTCCCTACACCTAATCCAACATTTAAACTCGTATATTTTTTTTCCCAAACTGAGTTATTTCATGTATTATATTTTGAATTTTCGATAGTGGCAGGTGGCGGGCTCACATTGGACCCGTTTGATTCACGAAAACCCAATGATTTTAATTGTTTTTGTAGAAGCAATGTATATAAAAGTTTAATGAACCCATAATAATTTTATAGGTGAAACCAATACCGACATCTACAATGTTGGTTTTGTGGTAAAATCCTTGTATACTAAATTACTAATCCTTCCTTTGTGAAATGAAAAGTCACTGGCTTGAATTCTTTCACACGTGTTTAATTTTGTTAATTTCTTTTTGTTATTATTGTTTTTAGTTCTTGGACTTGGTGTTTGGTATGTAATAATGAGAGGCAAAACAAAATGGTCAATTGTCAGGGAATGAACAAAACAGTGTTTTGTTAATCAATGGAATAGAAATCACCTATTATCATATACATCTTATTCTCCTTAAAGCGCCACAAATTCATTCAATTCACCCATCTTATTTTGTTTCCTATGTTATTCTCTCTTTTTTTACCCTACATACCTTCACCACTCTCCCACCTCCACCACCATTGCCACCACCATCAATCTATTGTTTGCTATAAGTATACATTTTTCTAGAGGACAAGTAAAGCTTGATTGTTTACCAAACTTACATCTTAAATATTATAGTGATTAGAACCCGTCTTTTCTGAAACCAAGTTATATATAAAATGACTTCATATTATATAATTTGTAACTTTAAATTATCAATCTCCAATTATAGCCACAAGTGTTTTAGGAGACAATTCGTAATGCGTCCATTATAATTCTTTTAAGCAAGTCATCCTCTACAACTCCACTTAAAATAGATCATAGTGCATATAATGGTGTTTACCTGATACGATACATAGTGCAACTACCAATATTAATTAATTTTTTGCATGGTTGGCCAATAGTCCTCTTTAATAAATAAAAAAGGCATTAAGGCATATGCACATACATGTAATATAAAAATAGGGGTGTGCAAGGTTTGATTCGATTCTGTTAATAGCCTCAACTACATTAATCATTCAGTTGGGTTAGTTGATTAATTTTGTCGGTTTTCTGTTCGGTTAATTTCGATTAATAATCAAAAACAAATTTTGGCTAAAATTTTTCCTTAGAAACACATTTAATTTATGCATATAAACACATTAAAGGGATACATAAATACATCAAATAAATATATGAATACATGAAATGGTGATATAATAAATTAAATACATGAAATGAAAGAAAAATAAACTAGAAAAACATGAAAACATGAATTGTTCGGCTCGTTTAAATTTCGGTTAACCAATGGTACAAAAATATCCGAGAACCGCTTTTCGGTTAATTCGGTAACAGTTAATTTTGGTTCAGTTTCGTCGGTTTTTAGTTAAGATCGGTTAACGATTCGGTTATTGTTTATCCATAGTAAAAAATCGGTAAATATTTCATAGATTTTAGTACTAAAAAATAAATAAAATAATATGAATTTTGCACCAGTATTGTAGAAAAAAAGTTACTTTGAACGAAAATCGTTTTTACAAGTAGCGGGGAAGTAAAACTTTAAGAATCAAAATAGCTTAAACAACTTTTTTTATTTTTATTAATTCTTTGTAGAATTTACAACTTAAATCGACACTTGCAATAAAAAATAATAATAATAGACGACTGATAGATGGATCATAATATCACACAAAAACATGACAAACTATGATGGTTTTGGTGAATGTCAAACGAAACGTCTTTTATTCACTTCTTGATCCTTGATCAAAAGTTTGTTTGGTTATTGTTACTACAACAAAGATAAGACCAATGATAGTGAATAGACTGGTTAGGCTAACATGCTTCAAGGGTTCAAGTTAACCTAACGCAGGTCGTGGTGTCCCTCTACGTTTAGAAAACGTAGAAGGAGGTTCACTAGTTTGTTTGTTGATTGTTGAAGTTCACCGAAGGTCCAAGACCGAGATGTTTGGAATCGGTTCTAGGATGATGTTCTTGGTGAAGCTATGAAGTCATTGAAGTAAGAAAGAAATAAGCAAGAAGCCTATTTCTCAAGAAAGAAGAAAAGATAAGGGAGAGTATGTTATCCGCCCATATCTTGTTGTGTTTATGTTTGTGGCTAAGTCTTTCTTATATAGGAGAAGAGACTTAAGCATTTCGTCCAGTTGTAACTAAACTAGTTCCCCTCCAGTTTGCATAGAGAGTTGACCTTTGTGGGTGGGAAGGTTTGGACCGTTGGTCCATAATTAAAATAATAATACTTTGTCTGAACATGTCCTTTGCTCAGAGGGGACAAGGATGTGAACAATGATTTGACATCGTACTGTAGCACGTGGGTACTTGTTTACATAAGTTTGGGCGGGAAATGAAGCTTTTAATCTTTTAACCTTATTAGCGTTAATGTGTTCCAGCCATTTTATTATTTCCTTGGGCTACCCCCGTCATCAGCCCCCCAAGTCAGAGGGATTTGAGAGGTAAGCTCAAGGGCTTCTGACTTTTGCACACATTTTGTTTTATTGTTCAAAGGCTGCAAGGCTTGTAGGCTTCGAGGCTTTGTTCAGTTTTGGTTGTTTTTTGAATTTCTGACATGACAGTTGATGTGATGGTAACTGCCATATTGCGGTTCCAAATAACTGCTTTTTCATTAATAGTTATCAATAGCATAACTATTCATTTTCTTCCAGTTTTTCTTTAAAGTTTCCATCATAAACATATTCAAGTTCCTTTCAATCCTCTATCAGGTTAGTTTCGATCCTTCATATTTTCTTCAAAATTATGGTTGCCAAAAAGGATCTTTCGGTCAGTTTTTCTCGATTAACCCAAGAAGAGGTTGAATCGTTTTGTATTGAGTGGGGAATAGGGTTAAAGTATAAACCGATTGCTCCGCCGATCGATTCTTCGATCGATCGTTGTCCGGCGGGCTTCATTGCTCTATATTGCCGTCATTTTGAATTTTCTAATATCCGACACCCTTTTTCGGTTTTTGTTTTGAATGTTTTGGAGTATTACCGTGTACCGTTCGGTCAAATCCATCCTTTAGGGCTTGCTAGGGTTTTGCATTTCGAGGTTTTGTGTAGAGCCCTAGGTTATGACCCTTCCTTGTTTAATTTCCGCCGTTTCTTTCGCTTAGCGAAAAACGGTGATTGGTACACGTTTGAACATACTAAGGTTGATACGTGTTTGGTTTCCTCGGCGGTTACAACCCTCAGTTCTTGGAATGACCGTTTTTTCTTTGTTTTCGATTCTATCCTTCCGTTCAAGCCCGTTTGGAGACAACCCGAGGCTGTTCTAAATGAACCGAAACCAGCCGAGTCGGAGTTGAATGAGGCTTTTTTGAAGTCGATTAGGAAATGTCCATCGCGTCTTCGTCCTTTTCCCGAACACCTTCTTGTGTTGTTAGGAATTAGCAAACTTTGGGATAAGCCTAATCGGGATCCCGTGCTTATGAGGGATAATAAGTGTATGCATTTGTTTATCCCGTATTTGCTTTATCTTGTTGATATGTTTGTTAATAGGTTTCTTTTGTGTTTGCAGTCATGTCGACTTTGGACTTCTTAAAGAGCGATGATACTTCTGACGTTGGTTTTGCTGATGCTGCGGCTGTTGTTGGGGATGATTCGGTGGCTCGGGGGAAGGAGGGTCGATTTGAGGATGCTGAGTATGTTGGGGTTGCAAACGTTAAAGGGTTCACCAAGAACATTGTTCCGAAATCTTCTACTCGTCGTTCCACACGACGTTTGCTGAAGTCTGTTGGCACCTCATCTTCTCATGAACCGGTTGAGGTTAGTGATGACATTCAGGTTTCTAAAGACCAAGGTCCAACTGTGGAAGGTGAAAAGGAGCAGGGGTTGGGGGTTTCCAAGAAGGGGAAATCGGCTGGGAAGAAAGTTGCGATGTCTGTGGTTCAAGGGTTGGATGGGAATGCGATTTATGTGCCGGAGTGGAATGTCAAGATTGGGGATAGTTTCAAAGACCCCGAAGTTTGTGCTGACGTTTTAGCCAATTTTGCTCCTCTAAGGGTTCGTGACACTATCTCCGATATGGAGGGTGATTCCCTGTTGTCCAGGTTGATCTTGAACTTTTGTAACGTTTATGCCCTTTTGGCATAGGGTGTTACTCAATTTCGAAAAGGGATGAAGGAGTATGAGGAATTTATGAAGACAAAGGAAAAGATGAAGGCCTCTATGGCGGCTATGAAGAAGGAGGTTGAAGGTTTTTCAGAGAAGGAGAATGTGTATATGAAGCGGATTGACGAGTTGTCTCATGGCCATGAAATTGACGGGTTTGAAAAAAGCTATGGAAGCTGACAGGGCTAAATTGGATGCTGACCGGGAAGCCTTTGAGGTGCAGAGGAAAGCCTTTGAGATGGAGAAGGAAGGTTTAAAGGCTTCAGTCACCCAGACCTCTGATGACAACAAGTGGCTAATTGAGCATGGGTTTCAACAGGTTGTGAATTATTTGCTTCATTCTAACGAATTCAACTCGGTGTTGGGCGGTGTGTATACGAAGCTATTGGCCCATGGTAAGCATTTGGGCTTCGTTGCTGGCTGTAGTTATCACGAGTCTGGCCAACCTATGGAGAAGTCACCCCTGTTCAACCGTGAAGCTTACAAGCTTTTTATGGATTTAGTTCGTGCCATGGAGAGGCTCACTTACCCTTATGTGGGTGAAGTGTCATCATGCTTTGGTAAGCCTCTTTCTGTGTTGCAGGGTTTGAAACCAGCTGGCCTTGATGAGAAAGCTGCTAAAGAGGTGCTCGAGTCCTTGTCGAAGAAACGCTCCCGTTCTGGTGACAGTGAAGAAACTTTATCTGGGGCAACGACGGATCTCATGTTGCAAGCCTCGAAGGCTCGCTGTTGCTGATGTTGGCCCGCAAGTCAAGAAGTCCAAGAAGGCTAAGGGTGGTAAGGCTAGTACCTCAAAGCCTGTTCCTGATGTTTAAATACTTGATTAGTAGCTTTCTTAGCACCTTAAAACAATGTTATGTAATCTTAAACAATGTAGGTTTGGCATGGAACTCTTAAAGTTTCTGCCTTGTGGTTGTGTTTGGCCTTTTTGGCCCTTTGGACATTTTCTTGGGAATCCTTGTGATTTCCTTGTTTAGCCTTAATTGGTTTATTATGTATGAATGCTGTTAGTTATGGCCTTGGAATGGCCTTGTTTATGAACTATGATGTTCTATGTATTTGTGTGTTGGTTGCTTGTCTTGTTAGTTTTATGTGATTTTAGCTAACTTTCCTTAAGAAGTTTTAGTGCTGCAGTCACTTTAGCTTCAAGGCTTCATTAGGTAAAAAGCACATGTTGACTATCCTTTGTATCACTACTTAGTGTACGTTTTTTTGTTTCGTAAACTTTTTCTGAGTTTAAGGAACGAATTGGTGTAGGCTGTTCAGCCCTGTCTATGAGACAAGTTTTAGTTGAAAAAATTTTCTAAGTCTCATGGAGTTGAATTGATATAGGTAATCACCCCTTATATAGGTCCATTTAACCCTTGAACCTATTGAGCGATATGGCATGGGAGCTCATCCCCTTACATGGCCCTTGCCATGGAGTTTCTTGCTAGGTTCTCAACCTGATCATAGGATAGTAAAGACAAGTTATGACAAAAAGTTTATCATTCATTCAAGAGGTTGTTGTTCACAAAAAGGAGAATTATACATCTCTTTAAATACATATTAAGACTTTGACTAGGCATGGAACCTCTTAAGGGTTTTGCCGTTCCAGTGTCTTGGAAGCTTTTTGCCTTCTGTGTCGGCCAGCTTGTAGGATCCACCCTTGTGAGCTTCAAGGATTGTGTACGGTCCTTCCCATTTTGGGCCAAGCTTTCCTTGATTTTCTTTCTTGCTAGCCTTATTGTTTCGGAGTACAAGGTCTCCAGGCTTGAAACGTTCATGTTTCACTCTTGCATTGTAATAAGCTTCCATTTTTTGCTTGTACTTAGCCTCTTGAATTGCGGCTCGATCACGAATTTCTTCAAGGAGTTGCAAATTCAACATGGTCTCATTGTTTTTTGATTCGAGGTCCATGTTGAGTGTTCTTTGAGTCACAACTCCGACTTCGGCTGGGATTACAGCTTCCGATCCGAACACTAGGCTGTAAGGCGTTCGTTTGTGGCTTGTCTTCTCGGTTGTTCTTATTGCCCATAGAACGTTTGGGAGTTCCTCAAGCCAATTGTTGTTGTGCCTTCCCAACCTTGTTTTGATTCCTTCAACGATGGTTCTGTTTGTTCTTTCAACTTGGCCGTTGGATTGTGGGTATGCAACTGAGCTGAACACTTGAGTGATTCTGAATTCTTTGCACCATGTGCTAAAAGGCTTCTCAGCAAATTGTTTCCCATTATCCGTGACCAACACTCCTGGCAACCCATAGCGACAAATGATGCTTTCCCACACGAAGTCAATGGCTTTTTTGCCCGTTATTTTTGCAAGTGGTTTGACTTCAGGCCACTTGGTGAAGTAGTCTACGGCTACTAACAAAAATTTTACCCCACCCTTGGCTGGTGGGAATGGACCGACAATATCTATTCCCCACTTGTGAAAGGGCCAAGCCGAGGAGATGGGGACTAGATCGTGTTTGGGGCTTTTGGGAACTGGTGCATGAATTTGCCAAGCTTCATATTTCTTGAGTTGTTCCGTTGCATCTCGGTGCATGGTGGGCTAGAAGTATCCGAGGTTAATCAATTTTGCAACCACCGTTCTTGGCCCAAAATGAGCTCTACATATCCCCTCGTGAACCTTTTTGATCAAATATTGACTTTGTTCGGGGCCCACACATCTCAGTAGTGGTGCAAGGTAGGCCTTTTTATAAAGGATTTCTCCTTGCAACACATACTGTCAAGATTTAATTCGAACCCTTTCAGCCTCCGTCTGGTCCAAAGGTAACTCACTATTTTTAAGGAATTTTTCTATGGGAGTCATTCAATTGGGACCTTCTTCAGTGATTACATCTTGAACCTCCAGTTCTTGAATTGAAGGAGTTTTCAACACTTCCACCAAAAATTTCTTGGTGAGGTGTGCAAATGTGAGGGATGCTAGTTTGCTTAGGGCATCGGCTCTTTTGTTTTGTGACATTGGGACTTGTTTGATGGTGCATTCTTGAAACGTGGTCATCAACCCTTTTGCCTTTTCACGGTACTTCTTCATGTTGGGCTCTTTGGCTACATAGCTGTCGTTGACTTGACTTGAAACAAGCAACGAGTCTGTGAAGACTTGTAGCTTTTGGATCTTCATTTCTTTGGCAATCTTCAGACCAGCTATCAATGCTTCGTATTCAGCTTCGTTGTTGGTGGTCTGAAATTCAAGTCGAAGAGCATATGTAAATTCTAGCCCTTCAGGGTTGATTAAAACGAGCCCAACTCCTGACCCTTCGATGCTGGAAGCTCCATCGGTAAAAAGCTTCCAGGCTTCAGGGTAAGAAGGTTCAGTGGCAGTTGTGTGTATTTCAGGAATGACATGTTTTGGGATTTCTACAATGAAGTTCGCCAAGATTTGGGCTTTGATAGCTTTTCTTGGGACGTAGGTGATGTTATGTTCACCTAATTCCACAGCCCATTTGGCTAATCGGCCTAAATTTTCTGGTTTTTCAAGCACACTCTTGATGGGTTGGTCAGTGACCACTTGTATAGGGTGTGCTTGAAAGTACCTTCAAAGCATTCTGGCCGTTTGAATTATGGCCAGAGCAAGTTTTTCCAAAGGATGATATTTGATCTCTGCCAGTTTTAGCGTTTTACTAAATAAATAAATGTCTCGTTCGATGGTTAGAACCGCGCTTAATGCTTCTTCAGTCACTGAGAGATAGACAGAGATCAGTTCTCCTGTTTCAGGGGCTGCAATAGCTGGAAGTGAAGCCAGGTGTTGCTTCATTTGGTTGAAGGCTTCCTCTTCTTCCTCCGTCCACCTGAAATCTTTCTTATTGGTGCAACCCTTTAGTGTTTTGAAAAAGGGTAGGGACTTCTCAGCAAGCTTGGAGGTAAAACGCTTCAAAGCTGCAAGCCTTCCATTCAGGCTTTCCACTTCCTTTTTGCTTTATGGGGATTTGGTTACGAGAACAGCCCTGACTTTGTTGGGATTAGCTTTTATGCTTTGTTTTCCCACAATGTGTCCCAAAAACTTGCCTTCTTCGAACCCGAATAAGCATTTTCCAAGGTTAAGCTTCATGTTGATCTTTCTCAAGTTTTGGAAGGTTTCTTGTATGTCTTCAAGTATTTGATGCTCAGTTTTGCTTTTGTTACTAGATCATCAACATAAGCTTCCAAGTTTCTGCTAATTTGGCTAGCAAATGCTTTGTCGACAAAACGTTGGTAGGTTGCACCGGCATTTCGTAGGCCAAAGGGCATCTTTTGATAACAGAAAATACCCTTGTCCATGTGAAAAGTGGATTTTTCTTCATCTTCCACCTTCATGAGAATTTGATGGTAACCCTATAAGCGTCGAGAAAGTACATAAAGGCAGGCCCGGCCCAAGAGGAGGGCAAGGAGGGCTCAAGCCCAAGGCCCACTCCTCCTAAGGGCCCATAGGTAAAAGGCATATAGCTATATATATGTGTGTTTTTTTGGACCAGGCTCATCACTTCCCATCAATTTACAATTAAAATTAACATTAATAATAGTAAATAATAATAATAGGATTGGTCAATCAAACGCCGCGTTCCCATGTGCTTTTAGTGTTTCGAGTTTGTAGGCATCTGTGCTTTTAATATTGATTAATTAATTCTATTAATTGATTAAATTAATTCTATTAATTAGTATACCATTAATTAATTCATTAGACTTTTTATGTTAATTTATTTTATTTAAGATATTATCCCCTTAAAACAAAATATTTATTCGTTAGTCAAAAATGTAAAAATAGTAAAATAGAAGAAGAGTTAAGTAAGCCCAAATAGAGAAAAATGTGAAGATACATATGTTTTTAGGGTAGCGGGCGATCAACAATGTTTCAAGAAAGACTTAACAGATTGACGATTATTATTATTTAGAAAGATGTTTTAGAGATCATGGATCATTTAAAAAATGCCTGAGGAGCATCGAATCTGTTTAAGTGTTTTAGTTAAAACATTTTACTAAAATTATTTTTTGTTTAATTATTATTATTATTATTATTATTATTATTATTATCACATTTGTCTAAAATATATAAGAGTTTTTGACTTTGCATTTTAAGGCCTTTTGTTTTTCATGTCCCGGGCCCCGAGTTTTTTTTGTATTATGGGGGACGGCCCTGCTTAAAGGGATGCCGGTCAGAGAGTCAACTTTGAGGTCCATCTCGGGTAAGGGATAGCAATCCTTTGGACATGCCTTGTTTAAGTCTTTGAAGTCGATGCACATCCTCCAAGACTTGTCAGGCTTTCGAACCATGACTGGATTAGCCACCCAAGATTGATACTTGACCTCACGTAGGATCCCAGCTTGTACAAGCTTTTCAACCTCTTGGCATGTTGCCAAGCTTCTTTCAGGAGGTAGGCTTCGTTTCTTTTGGACAAAAGGCTTAACATCGGGAGGTATTTTGAGTTCATGCTTTGTAATGCTTCGAGGGATGCCCGTCATGTCTTCCTGGAATCAAGCAAAGACATCGTTATTGTTTATCAATAGCTTTTCAAGGTGTGAGAGGGTTTCTTTGGAAAGGCTTGTGTTTACCCGTACCTTTTGTTCAGGGTATTTGGGGTTTATGACTAAGCCTTGCTCTTCGTCTTTGATTTTTGAGCTTTCCCCTTCAATTGTGTAAACCTCTTGGGTAGGTTGAAGGGTTGCAATTCCACTGTCGGTGGGAAATTTGACAGCACCTTGACTAACCGAGACAGCCATGTTGAACACACATTGCCCAGGCCTTCCTATAATCACATCATAGTTGGAAGGTGTGTTGATAACCACAAAAGTGAGCGGTTTGGTTTTCTTCATCTTGCCTTCACTAAAACAGACATCAAGGGTTAGTTGGCCTAAAGGCTTCAAGGGTACGTCGGCAATACCTTTCATAGATGACTCGGAGGGTTGAAGCCTTGAATGCTCTTCCTTGCTCAGCCGGTTGAAGAATCTTCCATACATGATCTCTGTGGCCGCCCCTGTGTCAATGTAGGTTTTGTTTATTCTGAGTGTTCCCACGTTGGCTTCCACCGTTAGAGGGTTGGAGAGTAAGTCACCTTGAGGCGGTGGGAAGCAGACGCATTGAAGCTCCCAAGCCTCCAAGCGTTGTCGTTTGTGGGGAACACCTTGGTCTATATTCACCATATTCACTTCTTTGCTTTTTCTTTTAGCCATCTTGTCTTTGACCCCTTTCACCAAATGAGCCAATTCTCTAGACTTGACGGCTTCCTTAATTCTTCTCTTGAGTTGAAAGCAATCGTTTGTGTGGTGACCTTTTTCTTCGTGGAACTCACAGAACTGGGTGGAGCTTTCGTTCTTCTTGCTTTTGGGCAAGGGTCGAGGAGGTCGGAAGTTGTGTTTCACTTCTTCGGTGGCAAGGATCTCCTGAGGGGTTTTGGTTAAGGCTGTGAAGTTCACAGTCTTCTCCCTGCTTGGAGGGTTCCGGCCTTCAGGCCTTCGTTGATCTGAACTCCTGGGATATTTGTCATAGGGATTGTAGTTCCCTTTCTTTCGGTTGGGGCTGTTGCCTCGCCAACTAGGAGCTCTTTTTCTTTGTTCTTTGAAATAAACGGCATCCTCGCCCCGGATATGAGCTTCAGCTCATTCGAGAGCTTCTTCAAGGGTTTTAGGTAGGCACTTGTTAAAGTCCCTTGTGAGGTATTTGGAGGTGATGGCGTTCATGAAGCCTGCCACCCTCATTTTTTCGTCAACCCCTACATATTGTAACACTTCTTTCTTGTACCTTTCGATGAAATCTTGAAGGCTCTCGTCATATTTTTGTTTTATCTGAAAAATGACTGTGGCATCATTGACATACCTTCTCTGCTGTGAAAAATTGGCCAAGAAGCCTTTGCTCAGATCGTTGAAGCTTCGAACGCTTTGAGCAGGAAGGTCATTGAACCATATCCTAGCTGATCCGACTAACGTTTGCATGAACATTAAACAGCATTCAGCATGGGACCATTTTTCGATTCTGGCCGCCCTAGTGAAGACCTGGAGGTGATCTTCGGGGTCTTCAGTCCCATCATACGTTTTATATGGGGTGGCATCTTTATTTTTGTTTGAAAGTCATAATCGGCGATTTGTGGGAGAAACATGATAGGTTACCGGGCTTGTAAGGTTTTGCCAGATCTTTGTCTAGCCTTATAGCTGGATTATGACTTGTGGTTCCTTGGTGAGTACCCAGCGCTTGGTTGATGAGCTGGGTCCAAGGAAAGTGTGCCTTCATTTGAGTCATCATTTGAGGCATGAAGTTGAAGCCTTGAAGGCTTTCAGGAGTTTCTGCTATTTGATTTGTTCCCATGGGAGTGCTCATCGTAGCACTTCGAGCCAAGGGCAAGACCGACATGGCCTGCTCCCATGTAGTGGCTGTGGGAGGAGACTTGAAGCTGGTGACTGCCATATTTGGTAGAGAGTGGTCTCGTGTTCAAGGGGTTGTGAAGTGAACAAAGGGAAAGTCGTTGGGCTTGGTCTCCCATAGGTGTAAGGAGACAAGTTAAAAGGTTGGCAGGTTACACTTGGACCAGCTTCAAAAAGAGAAGCAGCCGGTCGTGAGCTGGTTAGAGGGGAAGGTGGACGCCCGAGCGACAATGAGGGCTCCGATTCGTCATAATCTAGCCTTATTCTTATCCCCTTTTCTCTTTCTAGGCTCATGTGTTGGTTAAGAAGATGTCTTAGTTGCAAGAAATTTCGTGATACCCCTTCCAGCGTCAAGTCGACGCGCTCCGGGGTGTTCATAACTCCTGCATGAGGAGAAGGAACTCCGGATCGAAAATGGGTTAGAGTTCGGAAAGGTGAAAACTCAAGGAACAAGGGTTCCGTTCGAGTTCCTCCCTGAGTGGAAAAAATCGAGGTTGTCGTTGGAGTTTCTTGGCCGGCACTTGGTGTCAGTGTTCTTGACACTTGGTTGACTTCACCGGGAGATCCACCTTTCGACATGGTGATGGAGCTACACTATTGGTCTTTATGATAAAGTAAGCGGCGTAGCCCCACGGTGGGCGCCAACTTGTTGCTACAACAAAGATAAGACCAATGATAGTGAATAGACTAGTTAGGCTAACATGCTTCAAGGGTTCAAGTTAGCCTAACGCAGGTCGTGGTGTCCCTCTACATTTGCAAAACGTAGAAGGAGGTTCACTAGTTTGTTTGTTGATTGTTGAAGTTCACCGAAGGTCCAAGACCGAAATGTTTGGAATCAGTTCTAGGATGATGTTCTTGGTGAAGTTATGAAGTTATTGAAGTAAGAAAGAAATAAACAAGAAGCCTATTTCTCAAGAAAAAAGAGAAGATAAGGGAGAGTATGTTATCTGCCCAGATCTTGTTGTGTTTATGTTTGTGGCTAAGTCTTTCTTATATAGGAGAAGAGACTTAAGCCTTTCGTCCAGTTGTAACTAAATTAGTTCCCCTCCAGTTTGCCTAGAGAGTTGACCTTTGTGGGCGGGAAGGTTTGGACCGCTGGTCCATAATTAAAATAATAATACTTTGTCTGAGCATGTCCTTTGCTCAGAGGGGACAAGGATGTGAACAGTGATTTGACATCGTACTGTAGCACGGGGGTACTTGTTTACATAAGTTTGGGCGAGAAATGAAGCTTTTAACCTTTTTAGCGTTAATGTGTTCCTGCCATTTTATTATTTCCTTAGGCTACCCCCGTCATCAGTTATCAAATTTCATTTTGAATTGCAAATTTACTCCTAAATACTCCTATAATCCATATATGCTTTGCACCTTGCAGGAACTGAACATTCCATCTCTATAATAAAATAAAAGGAAACGCATTCCCACCTCACTATGTCCTCTAAGGGCTTTTCGCCATCATTTGATCCCTAAAATCGATAGAGATGCTTGTTTACAACTTCTCACTAAACTTGATAGTGATCGCCATTTACTTTTCTTGATTCTAGATAAAGATTACCTGTATCTCTCATTTTGTCAAAACTGGAAGAGATTAGCAATACACAATTATATATTAGTGTTTGAAAGTTGGAGCTTTATTTCTACCTTTATATCTCTTGGTTGATGACATCGTGTAGAGCCTGCCATAGATTTGCTCATGATTTCTACAAGTTGTAACAAGTCAAAATATTCTTTTTCTTTTGTTATTCTTTTATCTCATGTTAGACAAATAAAATTTGTTAGATGGTTACAGTGGGGATTCAGAGGAAGGTAAATTAATAAAAGCAGAAATGGCCAATCATCTTTAAAAACAACAAGTTTTGTTTCACTCTAAGTTAAATGACCCCTTGAATAACTCTCCGGATCTAGGTTTTCGACTTGTTTTTCGGTGAAAGTGATAGAGACGAGTCGGTTGTGAGCCAAACAATCAAACAAAAGAAAGATATAACATATAACAACAATAAAGTTGTGATTCCGGTAAGCAACTTTCATTGCTAGCTTACATAATTTTGTATCACCCGGGGTGATGGCTCACATATAAAATAGACCGACACTAACAAACGAGGCCTACTTCCTTATTTATGGACTCTTGAGCTGGTTCATTTATATGAGATGACATGCCACCCGTTGACGAACACGTGTACATTCACATAGATCCATGAAGATTTGCACATGCCGTCGTCTAGTTTCACATATTGAAATTAGCGTAGATTCGCATACGACATCATGAAGATTCGTAGGCTTCCAATCTAACTTTCGCATATTGTAATGTTCGTAGTTTCGCAGAGATACTCTGGGAAACTAAGGAATCCCTGTGAAATTTCATACACTCTTCAAATCTTTATGTGCATAATTTTCCATCCGATGCAAACTTTATGGATCGACTAATTGATAATACCATCCTCAAATCTAACTTCTATTTTTTCTTTAAATTTTTTTTATTCAGAGAATTCTCTTTGAAGAACACCCCTCACCAAAAATCTTTTAATAATAAAAGCTTGATGTTATAAAGTCTCATCTTTTGTATAGTTAAGTATTAAGCAAACCTTATCAGTATGCACATGCTACTATACCTTTGATGCTGATGAACAATCTATATCAAGTTTATATAACACATATGCAATGCATTTAAATGGAATGGTTTCATGGCTTTCTATAACTATATGGTTTCCAGTTGTTATCACCCACACTATTTGACTATTTGGCTGTGAATTAGGGAATTAAATAATGGTGTAACTAGATCTAGTAGCTTGGGTGTGTTTGTAGTTTATAATAAAAATTAGGGAATTGGAATCTCATTTGTTTATTGCATTATCTTAATTTTTTTTTGTACCATAAAGTGGATGTTGAATAAGTTGCATAAAAATCGTATTTTGTGTTGGTGCATGTTTTGTAACAGATGATCTTTAGTGTTTGTTAGAATTGAGAGCAACAGTCTAGGGGGAGTCTGTTGGTGCATTTTGTGACTGTCGCTATGCAATTCCGACTAGATGTGGAGAAGTTATGGAGGGAGCCAACTTCATCATAGGTGAAGTTAGAACAACTTCACGTGTTGGTGAAGTTAGGGACAACTTCACGTGTTGGTGAAGTTAGGAACAACTTCACGTGTTGGTGAAATTAGGAACAACTTCACCTTGAGGCCCAAGCCCAAGACCGCGAAGATATTTATCTATATATATGTGTGTTATGCTTAGGGTTTGAGGTTACTAGTTTAATTGTTTAGTTGCATAGAGAGAAACAGAAAGAGAGAGTCGCGCGGGCAGACCCGAGGTAGAGCTCACCCCGGGTCGGCCATAATTAGTTTTCTCGTTCGGTATGTAATGCGTTTTGATTATTATATAAAGGATCTGCAGATTCCTTTATTTCGTTTGTGTGTATGTTTGTGTTTATTCGTGGTCTTCGTCTCCAACACCATAAGAGAGTCTAGGAGGATTCCGCACTCCTAGACCTCGTGCGGATCTCGTATCGATTACCATCGTAATGGGGACTTACAAGTGGCATCAGAGCCTTAGGCTCTTATGCTATGGTTCGAGATCTGCGTTTTGGTGTTTTTGGCACGCTTAAGATCGATCTTTGGTCAGGGCAGACGTCGTCGGCGAAGTTATAGGGTTCAGGCGAAGTTGTCGATCGAATTTTAAGGTTTTGGCGAAGTTAGTAGGTGGTGAAATTAAAGGCAGGAGAAGTTATAGCCAGGCGAAGTTATAGCCAGACGAAGTTAAAGTCAGGTGAAGTTAATTCCAGGCGAAGTTAATGAGTGGCGAAGTTAATGAAGGATGAAGTTATCTGGTGGTGAAGTTAACAGGTGGTGAAGTTAAAGAGGGGTGAAGTTATCAGGTGAAGTTAACGGGTGAAGTTATCAGGTGAAGTTAACGATATGTTTTCCTTTTTCCTCATACGTTCAAGATATGGTATTCCAAAAAAAATCAAAAAAATCAAAAAAAATTAAAAAAAAAATCAAAAAAATTAAAAGAAATCAAAAAAATAAAAAATTTTGGGAAATTTTCTTGAACGAAAATTTTCATATATCATTCATATGAAGAGAGGATCATTGAGGAAAAATTTAGTGATAATATTTTTTTGGAGTTGACCAACTGAAGAAAGTCAAATTTTGTTCGGGTTTTCGTCATTATTGGATCGTGTTCAAAGCATATTATTTATGTTATTTTCAAGGCATTCGAGACTTGGATCCTGAAAACGTGGGATACGAGCATCTGAGATGCTTATTTATTAAGGTGAAAATTTTTGAACAAGTTGGATTTAATCGGGAATTAAATTGTTTAAGCTCTCAACCTGAAAACGTGGGATACGAGTATCTGGGATACTTATTTATTAGGGGTGAGATACTTAAATAATTTCATTCTCGGAAATAATAAGAAAGTCATTTGATCGTTATCCCTGGTGATTGAAGATGCTTCGGCTTTATCGGGTTGATTCGTGAAGATGCGAGACATGGTTCAACGAAGTTTTTGATATCATAAGTCAAGGGGGTGATTGTAAGGGAAATTTTAGTGGCTTGAGATATCAAATGAGGAAACCCGTTATATATTTATGGTCAAGTGTGTTAGATTCTATCAAGGAGGTTTTGTGATGAAGCTGATCACTTGTTGTTGAGTAGTTGAAGATTGAACCTTATCTTACTAATCGAATGGTTGAGATGATCGATAAGGCATGGGGATGCAGGTCAAAGATCTCGATCGATATAGTTCGGAGGGTCTTACAATGAAGGGGAGATCTGATATGGAAGACGTCGGGTGATTGGTAGATTTGTGAATACTAATGTAATATCTCGGATTTTTCGTATTTGTATTCGTTTAAGTTTAAACCGATTCGGGAACGCAATTCGGATCTTTCGAACTATTTAAAACTTGTATTTATTGGTATTTAACTTGGTTTAAATTATTTTTTAATTTCATATTTTCATTTATGCCAAATAGTTCTTAAAAACCCTTAAAATCAGTTAAAACGACTAAAAATCGCATTTATAAAAGTACATGGACTATTTTTGACCCAAATCTCGAAACTTATGTCCCATGATAAGTTATATAATATTATAACATGTCCATTTTCTTACCTTAAATATTAAAAACGAATTTTTTATTATTAATTGGTTCGATTTTGTTATTAATTGATCATTTTGTTTCCTAATTCGTTTTTATCATGCAAATCACTTATTTTAGGCATAAATCAGGTGAATTAAGCTCCAAGAAAACTAATACAACTAAAATACATGTCCATGTACATAAACCCTTGATCAAGAACGAAATTTACAACTTATAACATTGATTTAATCATTAAAGACCCATTCGGTTCTTAAACGAGTAAGTTACTATATTTAGATCGATTTAGCGTTTCCTATATAAACATATCATTATTTCTCTACCACAAATCATCCCTAAACCTTAAAACACTACTCTCAGCCATAACCCTCCTCTGACCCTCCTCAAACTCTTCGGTTTTTGCTTATTGGTTGAAGATACGTTCATATCCGGTTGACGTTGCATACGTATGGACCTTCGACTCATCGTTTCCGTTGATTTTTTCACTTTTCGGGTAAGTTGTAAACATAGAAATCATTCATATATATTCCCTAGTCAATAACCTTCAATCAATTTTGGTGGTTGAAGGGTTTTGACTGGTCAAATCGTTTAAAACTCGTTAAAGAACAAAATAGTCAACTAGTTTGACTTAATGTTTTCTCATACTTTTGATCGGATTCAACGTTCGGTCCAGAAGACTTTTAGTCTCATAACGAAATAGGCTACAGACCAAAACCCGACTTCCGACTCGCTGTTCGGATTCTGGTCAGTACTAGCTCGCTTAAACGTTTAATTCGACATAACTAGAGTTCTACTCATCCATTTGAATTGATTCCAGTGGAATTAAGTCCGTTTTTATTTATAGTTTCATATCACAAAGTTTCAGGTTCTGATAAGTTATCTCGTTTGACGCGTATTGGACGACTCGCTTATCCGTTTACTCGTTTATTCTTAATTATACTCGCTTGCCTTTAATCTAAGGTGAGTATTTCACTCCCTTCTTTTACTTATTTTAACCGCTTTGGGGGCATATGCGTTCATAGATATTTTTATATTTATATTAGTACTCAACCGCAACTGTTTATCCTTTTGTGTTTATCAGTTTGCCTAACATTCTATTTGCTTACTTGCTTATTTGTATGCTATTGATTACTTCGGCAACCGATGTCCATTTTTATGGTGCGGTTTAGTCCTTTCTTGGTACCATTGTTCATTTATATGGATTGGTTGAGCCCTTTCTTTATGGTTTGTTTTCTTAATAGTTGTTTGACTGTTATGTGCTATGGCTTATCTGTATATCTCACAGGAACAGTTTGCACTTTTACTTATTATTATATAGTGTCTCAAATCTGGTGTTATACTTACTCAACATTGTATTGACAAAATCTATTGTATTTTTAACGCATATGTAGGTTATTGTGTGATGTGATTCTCAAGCTTGTATTTGAAGAAAACTTAGGTTGCATGCTAGAGAAGAAGATACAAGAATTAGAATATTTGATTTTGTTTTATTTGATTAAATTTAATTTATGTACTTTGGTTAATTTTGATGTAAATGATTATTTAATTAAATCTAATAGATATTGTCACATTTAATATTGCATGATAGTACCTTGAGAGCTGTGACAATCAGTTCACGCCCCGGCATTTCCGTCGTAGGTTGGGGTGTGACAGATTGGTATCAGAGCCGAATGTTTAAGATAGGTTGTTAGTGGTGTCATAGTAACATGCTTAGGAGCCCCATACGTGCTTATCTGTTTACCTTTATGTGTTCAAATTTGATTGTTTACAGCTTTCTTAGATAATTATTTATTTATTGTGTATTGTATTATTATGCACACACACACAAACTCCGAGGCTATGCTTCAACATTCAAACAAAACTTTTCAAAAGTTAGATTGCTTTTATTTGTGGGAAATTCCTTAAGAATTCCCACTTGTTGTTTTTGCTCGTTCACCTTAGGGCTAGGTTATGTGGCATGTCCCTATCACAAATGAAAAGGGGAGAGAAACTGTGAGTTGGGCACTGGAAAAACGGTTTTAAGAACCAAAGGTAAGACACTATTCCTTACCTGGGTGATAACCTGACCACAGTACTTGACCCTATGGACCCGAGCGAGACCCATAAATGCCATATGACCGACACCCTAAGCTGTCAACCGTAACCACGATAGTGGTTGCATTCCTTATAATATTTTTAAACCGAATTCACGGTGGTTCGTGGCTTAAATTCGGTAACCTTTCGATTATGGTTTTACGATATTTTAAGTGGTTAGTCGGTAATCCCAAATATCCATTTCTTGACTTGTTTTTGTATTTTTGTTGGAGTAATCAACGTGGTGATTCACAAGATGCTCCGACTACCCATATTTAATTCGATAATTCGTTGATTAATTGGGTCAGTTAAATGCCATGTACACGCTCATGGACTGAACAACTCAGTTGTTTATTACGAGTTATTTGAATTGGGCCATCAAAATGCCATGGAATGCTCATGGGAGGCCAATTCACAAAATTTATGTTGGTTTGTTTAGTTGGGTCATTCAAATTGCCATGGAAAGCTCATGGGAGGTCAACTAGTTTGATATGCTTTGTTATTTTATTTTTGGAAAATATTATAAAAACATTATTTACTTAAATGCTTTAAACTCATACATATTATTTTAATTCTTGACTTGTCCTCGAGTCTTCACTAGTAATAATTCATAAACATACATATACATATACATACGCACAATGTTGTAAAAATCGCTAGGTGGTCCCTAGGCGGCCGACCCCCTTGTACGGAGTACTCAAGGAGTACTCGGCTTGTACTCAGACATGATAAATATAACAAAAAATAAATATTGGATATTATATATATGTTAAGATAAGCATAATTAATATCAAAATAAGTATAATTCATATGAAAAAAAAAATATAATTCAAAAAATTCATGTTTTGTTGTTATTTTTATTTTTCTTACTAAAAAACAAAAAAATTAGAAAAAAATAAAAATTTTTGGCCGAGTTGACCTTGGAGGCCGAGTAATCCCGAGTACTCCGACTTTTGACAGAGTTGGACCTTGGCGAGTAATTCTGGACGAAATGGGAAAAGGCGGCAAGGTTGATGTCCGAGGACCTTGGAATCGCCGATTCCAAGGCCTTGGAATCCGACTTTTACAACACTGTATACGCATCCCCATTAATTTCATATCAACTCATTCCTACAACTCACCTGTCATCTTACACATTTCCATTATTGGCTCTCATAGAATGCCTTTTTAAGAATCATCGTCGTAATCAACGTCGTTCATTTGTTTCCCGTGATTTCCATTCAACTACTAGAATCACCAAGGAGTGCTGCTGTATGCTATTAACCGACCAACCGCCAACCTCGACAAAACTAAAATACACCGAACAAGAAAACTTATACTAACTCTTATCCGTTACAATACTATTTAAATTATATTTTCTTAATTATAATCATATCCTCGAACTATAAATTTCTAAGTACATTTAAATCCTTATACTCAATGTTAAACTAAAAATATTGTATTATCTCTTGTTTTCCTTAATATTATGATGGTTTTCACAATTTAATTTCCACTTTATAAATCTTTATTATTAAAATTCAATTATTGTATATTTTATTATTATTAAACTAAATTATGAATTCTCTAAATTTAATTTCCATTTTTAAATTAAAATTTTCCATTAATTAATTTAACTTTATGTATTAAATTGACTTTTTGATTGAACCTTCATCGTAAACATTTCAAGTCCCTACTTTGATTTTTTTTTTTTTTAAAACTTTGAACGTTTTAAATGATAAATTCGTAGTTGTTAAAACAGTCATGGTGGTTCATGCATTTCTAGCCTCGCATTTATCTTATTTTATTATATGCTTCACTTTAATTTAGAATTTGTTACTTACTTAAATTTCCATTATTGATAATTCAAATTACTTACTTCTTAACATTTATAACGATTTTATAAAAAAGGAAAAAAAAACCACGAATTCCCAATCTAATCTAATTTAATTACATACCTTATATTTTATATAATTTTAAAGGTTTAATTGAAATAGGACTATCTCGGTGATTCGGGAGTATCCGCTTCTCAATTTAATCTAATAACGATTTATTCAAATACGTATATTTTCGCATTTTCATTAATAATTAAATTATTAAATTACTAATTCTTGTAATATTTTAGAATTTCTTAATCGAATTAATCTCATCCCAAATTCACAATTTGAAAACATATAAACTTTACATTAACTTCCCTATAATCTCATAAGTTCTTCAACTAGCTAAACTCGACCTACCAAAATCCTTGTTTAAATTTATACCCTCGAACTTAAGAATTGTTATGAATTAAACTTTTGCGCATATCAACTCATGAATCAAGTTCCTTTATCCAGCACGGTTAACTTCATATTACACTTAGCTGATTCTCGATCATCATAATTCATTTCAAACGTCTGCTTTAAGATCTCCACTTCACTCTCCAAAATTTTTAACTTTCCTAACCAAAAGATATAATAGAAATCTCCTGGTTTTATTAATCAAATTCGAACGTTAAATAAGTATCTATTGAATTTATATTTAAAGTTGTACTTTAAAAAGCAAAAGAAATTTTAGAAATTACACGTTTTATCAATTCAACTTGAACATGTATTAATTAACTTTTAAAGTATATTTAACAATTATTATTAAAACAATTGTTTTCTCTTAATAATATTTGAAGGGGATTTTAAAACCAATTAATTAAAACTCTAATAATAATTAACTAATGATTACTTTAATTAAACTATTAATAAACTAATTAATATAATAATAAAAAAAACCCTAATTATAATAATAATAATAATAATAATAATAATAATAATAATAATAATAATAAAACATAATCATTACTTATTAATTAATTAATAAAACTTAAACCCTAATTAGTTTTAACTAATAAACAATTTAGAAAACTTGGATTAATTCATATGATTAAAATAACTACCCATGCTAGAATCCCCAAATTTACAGTTATTAATTAAATGGAAGACGCAAGTTATGGAACCGGGATCATAAAATAGACCATTGACAGAAAACCCGAACAGGACCCTTGAACTTCAAGAACGCCTATGGATTTCTAACAAGTTTTAATACTCACCAGTTTTATATTAAACTTCCTTACGGTTATTTAATCGCTTATGTCTAAGTATCTTTTATGACGAAAACCTACCTTACAGCGCGGAATTCAAAAGATAGCAAAGCAGACTCAATTAATTTAATAGACTAAGCTGACAATCAAACATAGACGGACTCCTTACGAAGAACTAAATGTAGAAATCCAGACAAGCAAAGATCTATCAACAACCTATCACCTTACAGCTTTCTAGGCTGGCAGTTCACTTTATCTATTTACTTGATTTTATTGTTTCTATGATTTTAATCGATATTAATCACAAACTAGTCAAGAACACACAGTAAATTACCTAACAAAATTCCATCATATGAAACAATCAACAAGGGCAATGTGAAACAATAAATTCAAGAAAACAAAACCAAGCAATCATATGCATCAATTAAATCAAACTCAACCGTTTACTTAGAACATAAAATCCATAACGAAATGAAAATCCAAATAAAATCAAACCGAACTAAGGTTCATCACGATCTAGGTAGTTTATAAGTTTAGCCTAGCATCATAAAGTCTAAATCAAACAAAGTAATAAAAACAGAAAACATGGTGAAATAATAAAGAACGAAAGATTAAAGGCGATAAAACCCGTATTCTTCGATCTTAAACGTCTAGCTCTTCACCGGATGTTCTCTTGCCTTCAAAATCACCACAAGACTCGTAAGATCGCTCCAAGAACTCCTAAAATCGGCTGGTGACCTTCAGGGTGTGTCAGGTTTAAGTTAAAGTTGTTTAAATAGCGAAAACAAGGTCCGACAAGAAGCAAAAACGAAATAACTCTAGCCCAGTTGTGCTTAGGCGCCCCGCGGAGGGCATTTGGCCTTCCCCCTTCGCTCGGCGCGGCGTGCTTTTCCAATGGGGGCGGTCAGACCGGCCCGGTCTGACCGATTCTCTGTTCTGGTTCTTCTTGACGCGTTTCGGATCTCCGTTTCGGCTCGTTTTTCTCCCTTTTTAATCAAGATCAAATCCCGAAACCTACGACACACAAAAACGTTAGTAGTATACAAATCTTGACTAAAAATGAACAAAAACAATTAAAATATTAAATATAATAAACAAGGGAAACATATATATTTAGCATTATATCAAATATCCCCACACTTATTCTTTTTTTCGTCCCTGAAAAAGTTTGATGCAGTTGGATCAGAATCGGAAAATAAAGTCTAACAAACATATAGGTTAATTTTTAAAGCTCAGAAAAACGCAAAAACCGCGATCACCGATATTGTTCTCCACTTAAACCCATGCCTTAATCTTTACCGAGACAAATATGATCCAACAATTTTTTACTCAGTGGTTTACACAGTTAAGACCCGCTTATTTTTAGCTTTTACCGGACCAGACCAGACCACCCCAACTTGACTTAAACCTCAAAATTAGCAGATTTAAAACTTTTTTGTTACTCTATTTTTTCATGAATAGTTAAGACGATCAAGGGTATTGTTTATCCACCTAAGCTTAAGCATCAAAGTCTACCAAGCAGCCATTAGATATTATTAGGGTTCAATTATTTTATAGCTAGTGTTTCCCACAACATGACATACCCCCGTTATCAAGCAATACACCGAACCATTACCATAGGTGAGTAAGCAAAATTTCATCTGTAGGGCTTACATGTGGCGTGTCCCTTGTGGTCCGTTTCTTAATTGCAATGAGCCGCGAGCAAGGGGACCCCACATGGCTAACAGTGTGGATGATCAAGTCTGAAATACATTTGTACTTTTGTACTTTTTTTGTGATCATGTTTAAAGACTTAAGTGGCAGAAAACTGCGAGTTTGCTCTCTTTTTTTTAGCTTAATTTTAAATATTCACAACCCCATTTGGAATTGTGAATACCCAGATGAATAGTCGGCATACAGACCCATGGTCTCCGTACCCGGGGCATCCCATCAATACAAGATTTAAGGTTATAAAACCATACGCCAATGATGTGTAAAACACTAAAACTAAGCAGTTTAAGATTTATATCACAGGCTACACGACAAACTCTAACGTTAAACCTACCCAAGCATCATATGATAACATATTCAATTTTTTAAAACTTATCAAACTTTATGATTTTTCCACTTTTTCATACCAAAAATTGAGGCTTGAGTATGGCTGACCTTTCATTACTTATTTTCTACGGACAAAACGCTTTACCCACAAGAGATTTCTGACCCACTATCGAATTTGCCCTTTCATTTTCAAGGCTGAGCCTACCGACACATCCCAAGTTAAGTGCGCTTTCTTTTATTTATCTCATATTATTAGTAGTTTGAAAAACTAATTTCCGATAAGCATCATCATCTCCCACTTTAACGAAAAAACTAGACTCGAGGGACATTTTTAAAACTTTTTTTCAATTTTTTTTCAAACATAAATACGAAAACGAAAACAAAACTCAAATTAGTTGAAACACTTTTGTCCCATCCCCACACTTAAATTTTTCATTGACCTCAATGTGGGCACGGGAAACAAGACTCGAAAAAAAAAGCAAAAGTTAAAATTATAAAAAAATAAAAAGCAAAATACTAAAAGATAAAAAACAAAGACATAAAAATAAAAACATAAAAATAAAATACAATGGAAAATACTTAGCTGGTAATATGCGAGACTGTCAATGTGCCAGTCTATTTCCATGGGTGCTCTCCTTACCAACCGCTCAACATAAAATGGTAACTCATGCTCTCTTTCTGAACGGACACGGCCTCTCCTCTCGATAAACCTAAGTAACATAAAAAATAAAATCTAAAAATAAAGGTTACTTATAAGTTTCAAATGTCCACCACTTCCAACCCGAACCCAACCAAAAAATATCTAAAATAATAATCCAGTACAGACAAAATAAAAGCAAAAACATCATAAAAATAAAAATAAAATCAAAGACATAAACTCCCATGCTCGCTCGCCAACTCACGATCAATCCTCGTCTTCTTCCTCTTCCGACTCCGACTCCTGCTCAAGAATACGGTATGGCTCAACATTGTCCAAATCTGGATCACCCGTCCTATAAAAAGGTACTCCATGACCATAACACGAACCACCCGGAGCGCCTGACCCGCTCGGGCCCGCATCGTCCGGCTGTCGAAGAGAAGCAGGCAAATCAATACTCAGTGCACTCATCATATGCCTCATGTGCTCATCCTGTCTCCTCTGGTTCGCCTCAATCAATCTCTGTTGTTCTTGAATAACCTGCATCAAACTATCCCGGCTCTCGGTCACATAACCCCTGATCTGATCAAAACCGGACTCCATCCGGTCAAATAATGAATCCAAAGTAATATCCTTGGAGCGAGGCTCTCGGACTGGTAACTGACCACCCGGTCTCTCTAATCTGTGAAGCGGCCTCTGGTTACGAGACGGTAAACCGGCTCGCATAGCAGCAGCAGTCGCGGTCCTCACCGGTGCTTGAATCTGTAGACCCGTCTTGACATCCTCCCAAGCTACCGGATCGGTACCTTTCAAAATCCCAGCATTCCTCAAATCCTTAACCTCCAAAAACTCTCTACCGGGTCCCTCTGTCAAAATTTCCAGTTTAAACCTATCAAACACACCCCAATATCTAGCAATCCGTGTAATGTACGGGCCCATATCAACTTTACCCTATTTTTTGTTCCCCCACGTCTCATCCGATGAAACGACCACGCCAAAAGACTCGCGTAGTTTATCGGAACCTTATCAACCATAGCCATCAAACAAAAAATATCCAACCAATTTACTTTATTGTCGCCCGAACCGCGACCAATCAAAGTGTTAACCAAAACCCGATGGATAAACCGAAGCACGGGATCTCGAATATCTGACGCCACATTCGCTCCCGAATACGAGTAAATGGAAATTTTGTTCCAAAACGTGGCCAACTCGTCCGAACATATACTCACATCATGCTTATTCAAAAACTCACCCCGTAGACCCGTCACAAACCTCGGTTCTCTCACTTCCGCATCCGTATAAAAACCACTTGCTATCGCAAACTGTGCGATAGTCATATTGTACAACTTTCGACCCAAAGAAAACGACCCCGCATTTGACTGAGCAAAATTTCCATCTTTGTATTTAAACGTGCTCAGGAACTCTAATGTCAACTCGTGAAACTGCGATTCGTTTAAATCTAACATCGCCCTAAACTTTGGGCCCAATAACTCTTCAATGTGCTCTCTTTGACCAATCGAATCCAATAAATCCCAATTTATCGTTTTAAACGTGAGAAGATCCGAATTAACCAACTTACATAACTGCTCATACTCGGCCGAATCAACATCAAACTTGAGTAATGAATTTTTCTTAAGGTTGGAAGTTTTTCTAAACACAATCTGTCCGAGTTGATACTCGATCACCCGAGCTCTCGGATCCATGAAGATTACCGGTTCCGGATCGCTTCGTGGTCGCGCGGTCGGACCTCGTTTTTTCTTATCGGCTTCTTTTAACATCTAACCACATTTAAAACAAGCAAACAAACATGGGAGTAAGTAAATAAACTAAAAACAATAAAAACAAAATATTTTTTAATTTTCGGATTTTTTAATTTTTTTTAAACAAAAACTGAAAATAAAATAAAATTTTCGAAGTTCGGGTTTCAAAATATTTTAAACCGACTCATTTAGAAGAAAAACGAGTAAGTGCGAGTGGTTTTATTTTTACTTAAAAGTTAACGGATAACCAACTTGTTAAGACTTTTACTAACTTATAAATCCGAAAATAATCACACCGACTCAACAAACATCACCTCCTCCCGGCACTTTAATTGTCACAATTAAACCCAAGTGCCAAAAACCCGCAAAATTGAGTCGAAACGAGCGAAAAAACACACTTTTAGTAAAATATATATTACGTAAAAACTTGTTTTTCGGCTCGGTTTTAACCACTAAAACAACAAAGTTCAACATCTCAAAACAAAATCCAACGCTAGATATACTCGTTATAATCCCAAACCGACAACCTTCTACAACCAAAAATAAAGTTTCAACAATGTCCAACCCAACAACCGCACCAAAAAAATCTCAACGAAACTGCCAGCCCTTCAACCCGCACCCAATAATCTAACTTAAACAACTTACTTGAACAAAACCTAACAAAAAAAAAGTTTGTAAAATCTAAGCTAAAACTAACATTAAATTATACAAATATTACAAAAATTACAAGAAATCATACCTTTTGAAGTGTGAAACCCGGATAGAACTTGCAAAAATATAAGAACTAAAGTGTGTGCAAGTGAGAGATTTAGTGAGTTTTTAGGTAAAATTAATGGTGGGTTATGGTGTTAAGTTGATATTAGGATGAGTTTGAGTTTTAATTTGAGGATTTATGGTGAAAAAATGGTGAGATTTGGTGAAGATGGTGGGGTTTTCGGCTAGGGTTCTAAGGGTGAAAGAGAAGAGTTTTGAAAAAGATGAGAAATATGCAAAATATGGTGTTGAAATTTGAAAAAAAATCGGGTTTTTGTGAGCTAGGGCGCCGCGCCGCGCGGTGGACCTTGCCTCAGCCGGTCGCGCAGCGCCTAGCCAACGCTGTAGCTTTATTTTTTTTTGTTTTCATCTCCACGGCCCGCCAAGGCAAAATAAGACCCCCGTCGTGCGTGCGACGGGGTGTTTTAACAAAAAGTTTTTAAGCTTGGGACCTCATTTTGCCTTAGAAAAAATTTTAGAGGATTACCTACTTATTCTTATGCCTATTGTATGTTAATTTTACGTGCAAAACTTACCTAGCATCCTTCAAATCCTCGTAAAACCTCTCGTTTGTTGGTGAAGATTTCTTGCAATGACTCGACGACGCAATTAAACTACAAAAAAACGAAAGTTAGTGACCCAACCAAACGAAAATATAAGTAAAAGAAATATACAAACTCTACACTTGAGTTTTCACTCAAGAACCCGTCGATGATTTAATTCGATGGATCGAGGGGAGTTTCCTCCACCTCGTTTGAATCCTCCGGTCCTCCAAGATAATGCTTTAGACGATGACCATTCACTTTCCATGAAATGCCATTGTTCAGATTCTCTAACTCCATCGCTCCATACGGGAATACTTCTTTCACCAAATACGGTCCCATCCACTTGGATTTCCGCTTACCTGCAAATAACTTCAAACGAGAATTATATAACATAACTTTATCACCTTTTTTGAAGTCTTTACCTCCCTTTAAACGTCGATCGTGCAAAACTTTCGTTTTTTCCTTGATATCCAACAATCGAGAATATGTCGCATCACGAAGCTCCTCTAACTCATGAATTTGAAAATACCTCTTCTTTGCGGCCTCAGTAAGATCAACATTTACCGTCTATAACGCCGAAAACGCTCGATGCTCCAACTCAACGGGAAGATGACATGCTTTACCGTAAACTAACATAAACGGTGTAGTACCCAACGGTGTCTTGTACGCGGTTCTAAATGCCCACAACGCGTCATCCAACTTCTCCGACCAATCTTTCCGACTAATCCCAACCGTCTTCTCCAAAATTTTCTTCACCCCTCGATTAGC